>NW_022587631.1:48135-50000 GCF_003331165.1 Xiphophorus hellerii | reverse complement strand
ATGCATAAATGTAAATTTTGCATACACATAGCAAATTATTGTCAAAACATGAGACATTTTCAGTTACATATTTGAAATACATTTTTCTTTTTTCAAATTTTAATTTTTGAAAGAGAAGTTATCTGTGCCTGATGCTTTTTACAAGGTTAGGGCTGTACAACATGATTTGCAAATAGATTTGTAAAATGTATTATATATTAATAATGTAATAATGTATTAATAACTTGTAAAACTCATTATCAAAAATACAGACAAAAAGAAGCAAAAGGAAAATCTGAAAAAATAGCAAACAGCATAAATGACATGATAAATTCTGTCAAAACTTAGTTTTTGATGAAGAATTTGTCAAAGTCTCATTTTTTAAATTTAACAAGTGCTTTTTTCTTTTTCAAATTACTTTTTTGAAGGGTGTTCTTTTCTTGCAGTAATATTGGAACAAATTTCTACCATAGATATATAAATCGCCAATTTTTTTAGGCTTCTTGAAATGGGTGATCACCTTTTCTTATCCCATGTCTGATGTCTCCAGGTCCTCCAGGCCCTCCGGACAAAGTCTCAGTGGAGGAAATCACAGACAGCACAGCCCAGCTGTCCTGGACGCCCGGAAGAGACAACGGCAGCCCCATAACGGGCTACATCGTTCAGGCTCGCACACCGTTCACTGTGGGCTGGCAGGCCATAGACACAGGTATCCCAGTCGGCTGTCCTTGTTGCATTCATGAACAGGATATTTGTGTAGGCTGTCAAGAAAACTGGCATAAGGGTATGAGATCTTTCCAGGCACACGCAGAAAAAGATGCATAATGGCTTGGAAGAAATAAAGTAATCCTGTAGTTTGATTAAAAGCTAATTAAGTTGAATAAGTCTGAATAACATGAATATAAGTAATCACTCAATAACTTTCTGCAAAGAATCTCTGATTAATGATCTGTAATGATTTAAATATGTAATGATTATGTTAATGATTAACAACAAGGACAAGATGTGATGTATGGAAAAAATGTGATGGATTGTCAATGAATATGAAGTTATAATCATCTGAAATCAATTTAACAAGAGGTTGAATGTGTTTACTGAGTTTTAATAGATAAAGTGAGTTATAGAATATAGAAAAGACGAATGTGCAGTACAGCCCTGAAAACAGGAAATGTCGCAAGCAGTTCTGAACAGATGGCCAAGAAGCACAGGAAGAAAGGGGAAGTACGGGAACTTCCACTGTGGTCAGCAGGCAGGTTGAGAAATGGGGGGGACTTTTTCATGAGACACAGCGGCCGTGAAGGAAGTCACGTAGGCCAAACCTTCCCATACACACACATGGTGAGGAGAGGCATAAAAAGGGGCTGAAAAGAGGAACCAACCGTTCCCAGTCCGGCGGCGCAGAAGGAGAAACAACTCACAGAGGAGCAGATTAAGCTACGGACCACACTTCAGAACCACGGGGAAGCTCGGACTTCACACCGCTAACAAAGGACTGGGTCCCATCGCCCCATCTCTGGTTCTTTATTCGACCGCTGGTCTCGTCTCAACCCAGCATTTTCAAACTCTGCAACAAGACTTGGAGGAAGGACAAAGGTCCCTCAGGGATAAAGAACTGGGTTTTGCAAGAGGATTCAGACCCTTTCTGCTTTGCTTCCTTTCTGAGGAGGGTTTTTCCACACCAGGCAAAGACCTCAACCAAGGACGCAAGAAATTCCTGTTGCCAAAAGATCCACCATCTTATGGGTATGAGTTGAATCTGCTCATTGAAATTCTATTTCAGAACTTGCGACTTAACTCTTAGGGAAAGGAGACAGAGTAGTATGATTGTACATGTAAATTTTATTACACTGTTTTTGATCTATATACGATTGATAATTGATTTGTAT
>NW_022587631.1:0-48015 GCF_003331165.1 Xiphophorus hellerii | reverse complement strand
TTGAATGTTAGAGACCAAAAAAGCGTTTTCTCAGCGAGAGAAGTCAAAAGTGACAATATGTGAATTTTCAGCACTACACTCAATTTTCAGCCTTATTAGCTTTGGAACAGCATAGAAATGCTGAAATGCAGTAGTTCTGGTGGTTTGAAGCTGGAACCAAGTCTAAATTTTGAGTTTCATGAGTTTTGAATGTTAGAGACCAAAAAAGCGTTTTCTCCGCGAGAGAAGTCAAAAAGTGACAATATGTGAATTTTCAGCACTACACTCAATTTTCAGCCTTATTAGCTTTGGAACAGCATAGAAATGCTGAGATGCAGTAGTTCTGGTGGTTTAAAGCTGGAACCAAGTCTAAATTTTGAGTTTCATGAGTTTTGAATGTAAAAGACCAAAAACGCTTTATCTCAGCGAGAGAAGTTAAAAAGTGACAATATGTGAATTTTCAGCACTGCGTTCAATTTTCAGCCTTATTAGCCTTGGAACAGCATAGAAATGCTGAGATGCAGTAGTTCTGGTGGTTTGAAGCTGGAACCAAGTCTAAATTTTGAGTTTCATGACTTTTGAATGTCAGAGACCAAAAAAGCGTTTTCTCAGCGAGAGAAGTGAAAAAGTGACAATATGTGAATTTTCAGCACTACACTCAATTTTCAGCCTTATTAGCTTTGGAACAGCATAGAAATGCTGAGATGCAGTAGTTCTGGTGGTTTGAAGCTGGAACCAAGTCTAAATTTTGAGTTTCATGAGTTTTGAATGTTAGAGACCAAAAAAGCGTTTTCTCAGCGAGAGAAGTGAAAAAGTGACAATATGTGAATTTTCAGCACTACACTCAATTTTCAGCCTTATTAGCTTTGGAACAGCATAGAAATGCTGAGATGCAGTAGTTCTGGTGGTTTGAAGCTGGAACCAAGTCTAAATTTTGAGTTTCATGAGTTTTGAATGTTAGAGACCAAAAAAGCGTTTTCTCAGCGAGAGAAGTCAAAAAGTGACAATATGTGAATTTTCAGCACTACACTCAATTTTCAGCCTTATTAGCTTTGGAACAGCATAGAAATGCTGAAATGCAGTAGTTCTGGTGGTTTGAAGCTGGAACCAAGTCTAAATTTTGAGTTTCATGAGTTTTGAATGTTAGAGACCAAAAAAGCGTTTTCTCCGCGAGAGAAGTCAAAAAGTGACAATATGTGAATTTTCAGCACTACACTCAATTTTCAGCCTTATTAGCTTTGGAACAGCATAGAAATGCTGAGATGCAGTAGTTCTGGTGGTTTAAAGCTGGAACCAAGTCTAAATTTTGAGTTTCATGAGTTTTGAATGTAAAAGACCAAAAACGCTTTATCTCAGCGAGAGAAGTTAAAAAGTGACAATATGTGAATTTTCAGCACTACACTCAATTTTCAGCCTTATTAGCTTTGGAACAGCATAGAAATGCTGAGATGCAGTAGTTCTGGTGGTTTAAGCTGGAACCAAGTCTAAATTTTGAGTTTCATGAGTTTTGAATGTAAAAGACCAAAAACGCTTTATCTCAGCGAGAGAAGTTAAAAAGTGACAATATGTGAATTTTCAGCACTACACTCAATTTTCAGCCTTATTAGCTTTGGAACAGCATAGAAATGCTGAGATGCAGTAGTTCTGGTGGTTTAAAGCTGGAACCAAGTCTAAATTTTGAGTTTCATGAGTTTTGAATGTAAAAGACCAAAAACGCTTTATCTCAGCGAGAGAAGTTAAAAAGTGACAATATGTGAATTTTCAGCACTGCGTTCAATTTTCAGCCTTATTAGCCTTGGAACAGCACAGAAATGCTGAGATGCAGTAGTTCTGGTGGTTTGAAGCTGGAACCAAGTCTAAATTTTGAGTTTCATGAGTTTTGAATGTCAGAGACAAAAAAAGCGTTTTCTCCGCGAGAGAAGTGAAAAAGTGACAATATGTGAATTTTCAGCACTACACTCAATTTTCAGCCTTATTAGCCTTGGAACAGCACAGAAATGCTGAGATGCAGTAGTTCTGGTGGTTTAAAGCTGGAACCAAGTCTAAATTTTGAGTTTCATGAGTTTTGAATGTCAGAGACCAAAAAAGCGTTTTCTCAGCGAGAGAAGTGAAAAAGTGACAATATGTGAATTTTCAGCACTGCGTTCAATTTTCAGCCTTATTAGCCTTGGAACAGCACAGAAATGCTGAGATGCAGTAGTTCTGGTGGTTTGAAGCTGGAACCAAGTCTAAATTTTGAGTTTCATGAGTTTTGAATGTAAAAGACCAAAAACGCTTTATCTCAGCGAGAGAAGTGAAAAAGTGACAATATGTGAATTTTCAGCACTGCGTTCAATTTTCAGCCTTATTAGCTTTGGAACAGCATAGAAATGCTGAGATGCAGTAGTTCTGGTGGTTTGAAGCTGGAACCAAGTCTAAATTTTGAGTTTCATGAGTTTTGAATGTTAGAGACCAAAAAAGCGTTTTCTCAGCGAGAGAAGTGAAAAGGTGACAATATGTGAATTTTCAGCACTGCGTTCAATTTTCAGCCTTATTAGCTTTGGAACAGCAGAGAAATGCTGAGATGCAGTAGTTCTGGTGGTTTGAAGCTGGAACCAAGTCTAAATTTTGAGTTTCATGAGTTTTGAATGTAAAAGACCAAAAACGTTTTATCTCAGCGAGAGAAGTGAAAAAGCGACAATATGTGAATTTTCAGCACTGCGTTCAATTTTCAGCCTTATTAGCTTTGGAACAGCATAGAAATGCTGAGATGCAGTAGTTCTGGTGGTTTGAAGCTGGAACCAAGTCTAAATTTTGAGTTTCATGAGTTTTGAATGTTAGAGACCAAAAAAGCGTTTTCTCCGCGAGAGAAGTGAAAAAGTGACAATATGTGAATTTTCAGCACTGCGTTCAATTTTCAGCCTTATTGGCTTTGGAACAGCATAGAAATGTTGAGATGCAGTAGTTCTGGTGGTTTGAAGCTGGAACCAAGTCTAAATTTTGAGTTTCATGAGTTTTGAATGATAGAGACCAAAAAAGCGTTTTCTCGGCGAGAGAAGTTAAAAAGTGACAACATGTGAATTTTCAGCACTACACTCAATTTTCAGCCCTATTCGCCTTGGGACAGCATAGAAATGCTGAGATGCAGTAGTTCTGCTGGTATGAAGCTGGAACCAAGTCTAAATTTTGAGTTTCATGAGTTTTGAATGTTAGAGACCAAAAAAGCGTTTTCTCGGCGAGAGAAGTGAAAAAGTGACAACAGAGGTGTGACCAAGTCACTGTGTTGCAAGTCTCAAGTAACTCTCAAGTCTCTGTCCTCAAGTCCGAGTCAAGTCTCAAGTAAAGACAGGCAAAAGTCGAGTCAAGTCTCAAGTCAGGAACCTTTAATTTCAAGTCATTTCGAGTCATTTTTATGTATTTTTTTTTAATAATTTGCAATTATACATAAAATTCAAATATTAGACCATTTGTTCTTTTTAAAATATGTATTTGAGGTTCATTTGTGATCCTCTTATTCATCTGGTATTCTTCAAATCTGTCAGAAGTAAACAGATGTCAGAAAATAAATTACAGCCTTTCATGAATTACATTTGACTTCAGTTTACTCCTTCTATTCATAAATAAACATCAACACTACAACAATCATAGTTTTCATAAAATGAAATAAGTATAGTAAATGAAGTTATCACAAGTAAACTCAGGAAGGTCTGGTGCATTTATTTTTCTGCTTTTATTTCTAAGTATGTTAGTTTCAGTCCTCCGTAAATATGGGACAGATATTCTAAACACAAAATTTATTTGGGACAGTCACTGTATTTGGTCTTTTTTTTTTTTTTTTCCCAGCAAAGCTATACTACTTGGAAATGGGTTCTGTGCGACATGTGACAGTCACGCCGGTCAGTGCATTAAGTCAAAAACAGTTGACTTAATGCACTGACTGCAGTAAACAATATATTGTCAATATAATTTCCCAACGTAGATGTCTTCAAATACACCAACCATCCTTAGATGATACTAGACCCGGCTCATCATCATGATGGGACAGAGAGACTCTGTTCCCTGTGTTCAGGTCCAGAATCTGCTTTCTGTTCCGGAGCCCCGCTCACTATCCACCGGCTTCCTGAGCTAACACGGTGCACATTATTTGTGGAGGCATTTGAAGGACCGGATTTATGGTAAATCATCACCAATTTAACCCAGAGTACACATGCTAACACGAAGTTAGCTAAAGTCAACTATCTTACAGCAAAAGAAAAGTGCCACCTACCGATCTCTGTGAAGCTTCAAATGCCGGACAAAGTTGGACGTCGTGGCATCTCCATCCGATATTCTCTTCTTGCATGTTTTACAAGTTGCAGTTCGTTTTTTAGTCGAAAGTTCATAACCTATGTAGCCAAAAGAAATTACTCGCGGAAGCATATTCGAGCGGTTATTTCGTATTTCGTTCCCTGAGCTCTGTAGCTTTGCCGCGTTTTTTTAAACGTCCAAATCCTGTTAATTTGATTGGTTGTGCTGCAGCTACGTACACACACATACATAAGGAGAGAGGAAAAACATAGTGACTGTCTGCGCATATTGATACGGAATGAGTGAAATTAATTAATGACGCCACTTTATAAATAATGTGTTTTAAATTTTAAGACTTTGAGTAAAAAATATCAAGTCTTTTCAAGTAAACAGCTTCAAGTCGAGTCAAGTCCCAAGTCAATGGCATAAAAGTCAAACTCAAGTCCGAGTCTTTGAGCATTTTTTCAAGTCAAGTCTCAAGTCGTGATTTTAACGACTCGAGTCTGACTCGAGTCCAAGTCATGTGACTCGACTCCCCACCTCTGAGTGACAATATGTGAATTTTCAGCACTGCGTTCAATTTTCAGCCGTATTAGCTTTGGAACAGCATAGAAATGCTGAGATGCAGTTGTTCTGCTGGTTTGAAGCTGGAACCAAGTCTAAAATTTGAGTTTCATGAGTTTTGAATGTTAGAGACCAAAAAAGCGTTTTCTCGGCGAGAGAAGTGAAAAAGTGACAATATGTGAATTTTCAGCACTGCGTTCAATTTTCAGCCTTATTGGCTTTGGAACAGCATAGAAATGCTGAGATGCAGTAGTTCTGGTGGTTTGAAGCTGGAACCAGGTCTAAATTTTTAGTTTCATGAGTTTTGAATGTTAGAGACCAAAAAAGCGTTTTCTCAGCGAGAGAAGTGAAAAAGTGACAATATGTGAATGTTCAGCACTACACTCAATTTTCAGCCCTATTGGCTTTGGAACAGCATAGAACTGCTGAGATGCAGTTGTTATGGTGGTTTGAAGCTGGAACCAAGTCTAAATTTTGAGTTTCATGAGTTATTAATGTTAGAGACCAAAAAAGCGTTTTCTCGGCGAGAGAAGTGAAAAAGAGACAATATGTGAATTTTCAGCACTGCGTTCAATTTTCAGCCTTATTGGCTTTGGAACAGCATAGAAATGCTGAGATGCAGTAGTTCTGGTAGTTTTAAGCTTTAACCAAGTCTAAATTTTGTGTTTCATGAGTTTTTAATGTAAGAGACCAAAAAAGCGTTTTCTCGGAGAGAGAAGTGAAAAAGTGACAATATGTGAATTTTCAGCACACAATTCAATTTTCAGCCTTATTAGTTTTGGAACAGCATACAAATGGGATGAAGTAGTTCTGGTGGTTTGAAGCTGGAACCAAGTCTATATTTTTGTTTCATGAGTTTGGAATTTCGGAGGTCAACAAAGATTTATCTGTGTATTTAACCCCTCCTGTGTTTTGTTTAACTGTTGGATCCTTGTCATGTTTTGTCTCTCTCCTTGTTGTTTCACCTGAGTACCTGGACATTATTATTATTAGTATTATTATTGAACTTATTTTCTCCACTCATCCTGGATCTCACCTTCTCTTATCCTCATCACCTCATCCTTAATTCATGACAGAAGGATCCGACCAAAAGATGACTCTCCTGGGTCATTTAGACCCAGGTTTTGGAGAGGCAGGCGTTTTTGCCATGCTACTGTGAGTAATGCCCCCGACGCCATGCATTGTCTCCGTGAGGGTCGGGAGGGGACCTTTCCTGTTCTGGAGTTACCAGTGGTCAATGCTTTCGCTATTCCTCCACGGGTGTTGCCCAGGATACCTCCTCTACAGCCTGCTCCACATCGCCCTGAGAGGATGTCGACGTTCCCTGCAGCAAGCTGGAGACACTTAGCATTGTCTCCGCGAGGGTTGGGAGGAACCGGTGCCGTTGTCAAAGGTCTACCAAGCGGATACTTGCACACAGATACTCCGTGAGGGTTGGCCAAGCACCGGAAATCTGCCTCTGAAGCAAACTCTGCAGCACATCTCTTCGCCTCATCCACTGCCAAGGCTCTCTCTACTTTCAAGCCAATATTGTGGGAGTAAAAATTATTAATTTTAAGAGCAATTCTTATCCTCCCTGGCTTCACAGTGATGATCTTCTTTTGAAGTGTGAACAGGAGCTAATCCTGTTCACTAGATCTATTTTGATAGACCTTACAAAATAGATATGAAAATGGAATATATATATTTAATATATTTCTTAAAAGTGTATTGTGTTACAATTATATTTAAGTGTTTTAAAGTTACAATGTCAAAATTGGTACAAGCATGCTGTTAGTATTGTCAAGAAAATCCGAGCTCATCCCACTTCCCCATGCTGGAGATTTTAGTTTAACAGTAATAATAAATAAAGTTATCTTTAAAATGAATCACTCAAGTGACATCAGGGCCCAGCAGTAGACTTAAGTGTCAATAAAGTTAGTTTAACAGTAATAATAAATAAAGTTATCTTTAAAATGAATCACTCAAGTGACATCAAGGCCCAGCAGTAGACTTAAGTGTCAATAAAATAAATCTGGTTGTGTGTGTTGTTTTTGTCTAAAGCAAACTTTGCTTTAATTCTACTTTTTTCTATCTAATCATAAGAAATCATAGTCAGTCAGAAAGAGTCATTAAACAGGAAAAGCAGGTTTCCTGGAAAAAGAGGAAGTTTCCAGCCTGTAGATTTATAAAAATAGCTGAGACTATTCATTAATTTAAAGCATGAAAGTTTTAAAGAATTAAATCTAAACATTTTGAGTAATTGGATAAGATTCAAAGTAAAATACTTATATTAATATTGGTTTACTTGTAATCATACTTACACTTACATTTGTGGGAACACTTATAAGAAAAACAAGTAACTGTAACTTTGGTATTAAATAATTAGAATCATGGATTATTCTTGGTTTCTTTTCAGAAAAACATCTGTAATAACTCACATTAGGATTATAATAAGGATAATTAATAAGTTATGGTTATAAAATCATAAATGAATGATAAATCAGAGAAGCTGAAGAAAATAAATGTGATATAAGTTATGGTTATAAAATTATAAATGAATGATAAATCAGAGAAGCTAAAGAAAATAAATGTGATATAAATGTGATTTTGACATTGAACTTGAAATGGTGTAAAAAGGTGTAACTGCAATTAAACATCACTGATATGTTGTAGGTAGATAGTAGGTGAAAGGTGAACGGTTAAGGGAAAAAGGGGAACTAACAGGAGAGCAGAGATGATCAACGCCTTATTTAGGTAAAAGGTTGTGCAGGCAATGGACATAGGAGGTTGAGCAACCCTGAGACATTAGCACAGACATCAGGACATAATGTCTGTAAGACAGTGATGGATGTGAGGTCATCTGTCTAAGCAGACAGCCAATGAAAACGCCCCAAAAGGGTGGATAAACCCTATAAAAGGTGGGTGCAAAAGAGGAACCTTTTGTTGGATCCTCCGGGCAGCTTCGAGCCAAGAGATGGACAAAGAACTCTGCAGCTGAAGAAGAGCCGGGGCCACGGAGCCGAAGACTGTCCTGCCATGAGGACCAACCCGTCAGCCCTGCAACATGTGGCTTCGAATCGCACTTCTCTCATCGGCTGGGTTCAGACCCCAAAGACAAAGATGAAGACAAAGGCAAAGACAAAGAAGAAGAACTGGTGCCTTTTTTCCTGCCAGCACCACATCCTGTGTGACCTCACCATCCATGCGGAGAGGAGGCTCATCAGACCTGCGGAGATCCCTGCCTTCATCGATCGGCGTCTTCCTCCTGCTGCAGCACCTTCTTCATCTTCAATCATCACAGAGATTCCTGCCTTCGCCGATCAACATCTTCCTCCTGCTGCAGCACCTTCTTCATCTTCAATCATCACAGAGATTCCTGCCTTCGCCGATCAACATCTTCCTCCTGCTGCAACACCTTCTTCATCATCAGGCCAGGTCTGGGGTTCGAAACACCAAACTCCGTCCGTCTCTCTCAAAGGTTTTCTTTTTTAGTTCTCAGTATCAGCAGTAGGGAAAGATAGACTAGATGATTGATTTTACTTATTTGATTATTTCTGCTACTGAATTAAGCTGTACTGACCCTTGCAAAAATGCTTTACTAATAAAATATTTAGCATAAAGAAAATCTAAAAGATGTTGTGGACATTCAGTTAATGAGTCACCTTAAGGTTCTTTGATGGTTGTAAAATAGCTGTGATGTTTGATTCTGGAGAGGAAAAAGTTTAAAATGTTTTTAGGTTGCTGGTAGCCCAAATTTAAAACGTCATCCTTGGGACTCGCCCGAGTCACTAAAACCTACCTGGTTCAATAACAAATGCAAGTTGTAAAATAGAGAACGAGCGACCGTTAACAGGTGTGCTCTGTGAAACTAGTTGGCTGTAGGCTGCTCAGTCTGGCTAATTCACAGGGGGAAGAAGGGTGGGACACCTGGATGTAGGCCGTCAGAAAACCAGGCGAATCGTTTCTCGAAACCAGCTTAAACAGAGTTTACTTCAGTTCTGGACAGGGTAAATCCCAGCAGATTTAGGAAACTCAATTAACCCGTTAGAAGGAGAGCTGGTAGCACATCTCCCCTCTCAGAAGAGGAAGCAGAGAGTGAGACAGTAGAGACAGAAAGGAGGGGGGGGGTGTTGCGCAACAACAGTATACTTTGTATATATGTATATGTAGTATACTTAATACTTAGTATACTTAAAATGTACTTACACAAATGTAAATATGTTTGAAATATAAAGTAGATGGTTGGCTTCAACTTTGATGCCAGTGAGTTAACCTTAGTGGTAACTCGTAGTCTCCTGAAAAACAGCTTGTGTTTCCTTTTGTAACCAATCTGTCTTTTTAATCTGTTCTGTGTTTGTTGTGGTTACCAAGATGAAAACTAAGAATCCTTTCCAGATTGCTTGCCTGACCAGCTTCCTGTCAACATACCTCCAGCAGTTTTCCCGGAAAAATCTGACCCGGCTGGCAGCCCTGGATTTTCTTTTGAGCTTGAACCTGCGCTGCCCGCTGCCTTGCCTCTGCAAGGCAAGGCAGCGTATGTAGAATGTATGTACATTCTACATACATATAGAATGTATCGTTCTGATACATTCTATATCAGAACGATATAGAATGTCATCATGCTAAACAAATTTAGTGTACGTGTTCCCTGATAGGTATAATGTTGCTGTTTCTGCTGCTAACAGTGCTGGAAGGCTGTGTTGAACTGAAACTGTAGTTGTAAAACAGACCATAGAAGAGAAGGTTTCTGGTTATAAAGTATGTTATGAAATAAACAAATTTGTTTCTATTTTACTAAATAAACCCTATTAATATCTGACAGTTCAACCTCCATACCAACTTGGTTGCAGACTGGTCTAAAGATCAAAAAAGCTAAGAGGGGTTAACTCTACATAACTTTTTGATTTTGGCACCTCTGAGAAATCTAGAATTGTAATACAGAGATATCAAGGCAAAGAAAACTCAGTAGCTGCTTTTAGGCCCCTCCAGACATTCAGGGGCCCCTATAAATGTTTGAATTTTAAGACAGACCATAGATGTACAAATGTAGCATTCATTTATTGAGAATATCAATGCTATTAAATTTTATTTATTGTGATAAGCAGATATAAAATAAAAATTTAGGATTTAATTAGGAAGTTTACTTTGTAAAAGTAAAGTGCATCATCTGAATAGTTTGATTGATGTGTTACAATCTGATGCTATCTGTAATCTTTGTGTTTGAGCTGGGTTTGTTCACAAATGCATCACAGCAAATAATAGCCAATAATCAGGGATTGATTTTAAGCTGACCAATTACCCAGGGACCCCCCTCACAGACTTCACTAAATCTATATTTTAACATGGTTAGTGATGCTGTTGTTCTTATTATGAGTGGTGTGGGGGGCCAAATCAGATCCTGCTTTGGGCCCCATATTACCTTGGACCGACCCTGCGTATGCTGTGCTGGAATCTATCTTCCTGTAGCCCTGTATGTCAGCCCACCCCTGCTTTTGTGATATCTTGATTTATTGAATTGTGGCATGTTTGGCTTTATGTTGCGGTTCAAATTATTGGTACAGCACAAGTGCTAAAATTAGCACAAGTTTGGTTGATAATTTCTTTGTAACAATGATTCATTTTCAGCAGTCTTATACTGCTGAAAAGTCTGATGCCATATTTGGAAAGAACAGTTGTGGGTTAAGAGTTCAAGCTAGATTTTTGAGGCCATATTTGAAAGATGCAATTTTACAATGCTTCCTTACTTTTGGTGCCAAGTAGATTTATTTAAAGGGAAAATATTATGTACTTTCTAGGCACGTAGTGGCATTTTATATCACAAGCATTTGTTAAAATGCTGTATATATCAAATATTAACATATGTTTTTGTATTTTTAATGTCTTAAAATTGGGTCTCTGTCTCTTTGAGAAACTGCTTTCTGAAACTCCACCTTCAGGAAGTCCTCATAACATCACTCCTCTAATCCTTTAGCAATGTTTTTTGGTGCTAGGGTCCACCCTGGTATTTTGTACAGCTGAATGGTTGCAATGGGAAATTAAAAGATTTCTCAAACTCAACATGATGTAAAGCACAGAAAAGTAAATTTTTTGTTTGACCTTTTGACTCTGGTAGCACATGTCAACAACCTGGTAGTGTGCCACAGCCTCTCCCAAATGCTCACAGCAGCTGCACTCATCCAGGATTTGGCTGCATCCAGGCCACCTCAATGTTTTGGCATTCCAGAGCTGGGCTGAACTGTGTCTTTAAGTGTCCCCTTTAAGCTCTTGCCACAAACTTTCATCAGTTTGTCACACAGTGTTAATGTTCATTAAAAGGGAAAACAATTTTCAAAACATTCAATTCATAGTAAATAAACATACATTATTTGTAAAAAAAAAAAAAAAAAAAAAAGTATTTAGTATTGTTGGTAAGTGTATTTGACATCAGGAATAAGCAGAAAATGAGCAAGCGTTATTGGCACTTACGTGATCGTTACAAAAACAAATGGAAAGCAAATTAATTAATTTTAATCCATTTACCAAACCTATGAGCCGTTTTATTTACTATTTAAACAAAAATTATGGCATTAATAATGCAGACCACTCCTGCCAGTGTAAATAAAGTTGCTCTCTGTAATATGAAAACACTATGTTCCATTTTAGCCTGTAAATACAACAATGTCCCCCATGCATGTGAACCATGGTGCACCAGAGTACCTAATACCTAACACTTATTTGTTTAAAAACTGGACTGAGACACGATGTTGGATGTGGGAATCAAACATCACAGGTGCAGTCAGAAGAGAAACTCAGCTCCTCACACCACTTGATGTAAGCTCTGTGCAGGATGTCAAATGATGTGTTGTTAAAAATTTCTGCAGTGGGAGAAAGCAAATAAAAACTTTAGATGAATTGCATCTAAAGTATTACAAATTACATTATTATTGGGCCAGTATTTGATTGTTACCTGCTTGTCCCAAACCAACAGGAAGTGGCATTCTGACCAAACCACCAGAATGCTTCAGCCTGTCCTGCAGAGACTTCTGGATTAGCTCCATGGTGAACTTCTCGTGCCAGACAGGAAGCTCCAGACCAACCATGCAGCTTATGATCCTTTGCTTTTCTTCTTCCATCAATAGGCCGCACTCATGAGACAAGTAAACCATATAAGACATGTCAATGTTTACTGCTTCACCATGCAGTAAGGATGGAAGAAC
This sequence comes from Xiphophorus hellerii, assembly GCF_003331165.1. NCBI lineage: Eukaryota > Metazoa > Chordata > Actinopteri > Cyprinodontiformes > Poeciliidae > Xiphophorus > Xiphophorus hellerii. The sequence continues at coordinate 36,028 of NW_022587631.1, read as the reverse complement.
TTTCTGAAATACAAAGAGAAAAAATAAGCTCAGAAGAGGTTGGTTCTACTTCCAGGGAGTATAAAAATATCCAAGTGATCGATAGACATAGGATAAAGGTGCATTAATTCCAGCCATGTTTACTCAGCTTTCATCAAACTCTAGTCCATTTACCTACAAAGTCCAGTTCATTGGGGGAGGTGTAAAGGTGCAATTGACCGCAAATATGGACCAATAAAACCAAATTCTGCTCCGCCTACAAACCTAAGCCTGGATTCGGTTCTTTCCTGTTCAGTTCTGCTTAAAATAAATCAGCAAAATCATTTTTGGCATTTTCCTGGTCAATGTAAAAGAACTGAAGCAATTCTGTTTCTATTATTTTGCTACACCTATGGATTTCACTGAATTCAGTTCAGTTGACCAGACCGAGCAAACATAACTGAGCGATTTCCATTGTAGTGGTAATGTACCAGGGAATAATTTAATTGGATAGTAGCAGACTTCAAACAACATGAGACTAGCAAGAATTTTAAGATTTTGTAGTAGTAGTAGTACTGATAAAAAAGTGTCAGCTCACCATTTCTAATGCTGGACTAATAAGGTGGCCAAAATCCACAAGTCTGTTTAGGTCGTCTTCCCAAAGGTTTGGAGCTAGCTCCTCTAGCATTGTTGTGATTGCTATATGGGTTGCCTGTGACGCAACCTTAACACTACTGTGCCCATATAAAGTGTTGTCAGCCTGGAATTTAGTGTCCAACAGCATACAGCCATGTTCCTCAAGAAGCTCGAAGAGTCCCTGATGTTTCATCAAAGCCATCTGCAATGAAGGAAAAAATCACTAAATAAATGAGGTTTTAAAACAGAGGCCATACTTTATGAGTAGAGTATTAAAGTGTCAGTATTATGTGTTTTCTTGACTGTTTCCTTGAGTTGTTTAAAAATGCTGTAAAAATGCTGTCAAACATAACTTAAAAAAGAAAAGTGACTTTGCAATTTAATGCCTTGAAATTGGGCATCCTGCTCTTTCTGACACTCCTCCTTCAGAAAGTAATCACAACATGGTTCCACTATTAACCCTTTAACAACATTTTTAGTAGCTTTGCACCCAGAAGTAGCTCATATAGTGAACTCAGCAGATGTGCAGTTGAACCAACTAATTGCTGTTGGCTAGTGAAGGAGCTTAGTGGGAGAGTCATATGGAAGGGTTGCGCCCTTATAATGCTTACATTACACAGCCCCTTTAAAATGCTGATGATTTAAAGTTCTTTAATGAGATGCAAGAGAAAATGCAGAGATTTCTCCAGCTGAATGAAAAACTGTCCTTCTCCAACCTGTTACTGGACAGTGCCAATCAGCTGACTGAAAAAATGTCTGGTACATTTCTGTCTCGTTTAGGAATAAGACAAATTCTGCTCCATCAAATACATCCATTCACCAGGATAGAAAGCCTGACTAATTAACCAGTTAATGTTGACTTCTTATTCTTCTTACTCTGTACAAAAGAAAAGGTTCAAGAATGTATTCTGTTCTGTACAAAACATTGTTTTACTTAAAAAAATACTAAATTAACTGAGTGTTTAATATTTTGCTGAAGTTTATATATCAGCATAAAACCATTATGGATGCAATTAATATGACAGTGATCACCAATTTTTAAATAATTAACTGTACTGTTAATTGTTGCTTTTTGTTTCAAATAAACTATATTGTGTTTTACATTTGTTTATTATTATTGTGTAAAATTGTTAAACCATAAAATTTTTTCCACAACATTTTTTCTCATACCAGGTTCCACACAAAGCTGCGAAATGTAGCAGTAGCAGCTGTGTCTGAATTGCCCTTGTAATTTGACATTTGGAAAATTCTTAATGGAAGCACACAAGTTAACAAAAAAACAACTCTTCTTTCTCTATAAAAATTTTTGGCACCAGGATGAGATGGTTTTTTGGCCATTGGTTTATTTCGCAAAACTGCAACAAAAGTTTTTTTTAACATCAGGCAAGGCACACGATCAACAACTAGTTGTTGCCACTGGTGCAAATCATGAAGAAGACAACTTGGAAATAGTTGGGGGATCATGGTGCTACTTGTTTTTAATGACGTATTGCATGAAAAAACGTATTCATGAAATTTTCATTGTGTTTCTTATTTAATGGAAACATTGCAGTTGGAAAATTGGGTTTTTTGACATAAGTAGAATATTGACAAAGTTGTGTGCACATTTATAATGGACGCATAGCTACTGACAGATTTATTAGAACAGCAATACTAAGCAACTGGTGCCTAGGTTAGAGATGAAGAATCCTACCTTTAGCATCTCTGCTAGCCCATTGGAGATGTGTCTTCGTGGAACAGTTTGCATAAACGATAGATCAAGCAATGCAGCTGCAGGTGGAATATAAGCCCCAAGTTTGTTCTTGCAGTTAGCGAAGTTTACCCCAGTTTTTGCCCCTACGCTGGCATCAATGTAGGACAGAAGTGTGGTGGGGACCCTAATGTAAGGAGTGCGCCTCCGGTACAGTGAAGCTGCCAAGCCCACTATGTCTAGACAAACCCCTCCACCAATGGCAATGATGGGCTCTGTTCGGCGGTCGAGAGCAAAGTTATTGACATCATCTAGAATCTTCAGAGCTGTTTCCATGGATTTGTTTCCTTCTGTGGTTGGAAGAGCCAAAATCTTGTACACTACATTGTGAGCCTCAAGGTATTCAGTTAGCTTGGGGCCATAGATTTTAAAGACTTCTTGGTCAATGACCACAAAACGCCTGATGGGCTTATTTGATTTTTTAATGTCCTCTAACTGTTGTGGGTCAGTGATGTGGCCCAACAAGAGAGTGTCGTTGTTTGGGTCCAGTAAGTCATGAGTTTCTGTGACCTTGTAAGTAAAGGTGATGGGGCTGACCACGGTCCAAGAGGTGCCTCTGTCTGTGATGCTTTCATAGCTGTTGCACAAGACACAAGAAAACATTATTAACAAATAATCAGATAGGTTTCAAAATGTAAACATAGTCTGCATCAGGTAAAAAGGAGCAAATCCTGAGAACAGCAAAAAAAAAATAGCAGCTACCTAGTAAGATTAGCCAACCTTTCAAGCTGATTTTATCAAATAATAACCACACAAACTGTAAATGTTCATATTTGTAGGATACAACGGGGATATTAGTTGACATAAAATCCAAAGTTGGTGGACTGGCTCACTCAATTAAACTGAGTGTGTGAATTCACCTGAACTCACTCAGTTCAGTGAACTGATTGAAATGCTAACTGATTTAATAAGTTGAAATGCTGAATTACTTAATAATTTCTTTTTAATCAATATACATTATTGAGTAAAAAATGTATGTCCAGCTGCAAAGCAACAACTTAACAGTGGTTTCTTGTGAAAGTGTAGACATTTTATATTTGCTAATACAACTCTGTATCCCACAGTTTTCAGTTTATCCCTAGTGGGGTTGCAAAGGGTGCTGGTGCCCAATGGTGGTTTCTGATATGGGCGAAATAGGCAACTGCCCCTTGTCCCTTGAGTTTTTTACATTAAAAAGAAAGAAGCCTTCACTCCACCGCTCTCTGCAGCGTAGTGCACACTCGTAGGTTAATTTGCCCTTCTCAGTGTCTGGCAGGAGGCCAGAGGTGGGTCAGGATTGCCCTGTGTATTGTATTGAAAAAGTACTTTGAAAAGCGTGTTCATTTTTCTAAGGTTAATTATTTAAGTTAAGGTTTTCAGATTATTTTGTTTATTCCCAGAGTGAAAGTAAAACCAAGATTTAAGTGCTGAAGTCCTTAAACATTACATATTAGTAAATTGTTAATATTGAGTACAGTCTGAGTCTACTATAATTTACACTATGTCAGCATAGTACTCCAGTTTCCTATATATTCAATATTTGATTGATATTAAACTCCTGTGGTAAAAGATACTACAGATTTGGATGTCACAAATAGGTTTATTTGAACACACTAGAATATATGGACATTTTAAAGCACTCACGTTTCAGTCATTAGAAACTGAAGTATAGGAATCGGAGCTCAGGAAAATGTGTGTATAAAATAGGTTTTTGCAAAATAAGAGACGCAAACTATATGACAAACGCTACACATTGTGTTCATTGCTGCTGCACTTTTTTCATACATCTCGTTACCGCGGTATCGATCCTGGGACCTGTAAAATAATATACTTTTCTGGTCCCACCACTCCCTACTGCCCCATCAACAACTTCACAGAGGGGGGAATCAAAGTAGTTTAAAAAGTGTTTCTAAGGAAACCAAGCATCGAGTCATTGACTTACAGCATTCACTCCTCCTAGACCAGCAGGTAGTGACAGTAGAAAATAACATGAATTTAGAGACAATTAAACAGAATAAACTCAGAAAAAATATTCAGAAAGCTAGCTCAATGACAGAGTATGTACACTATATGAGAAATCTGCAGTCAGTCAGTTTTGGATGTAACACAGTCATCCATAAATGCACTGGAAAACACAAAAGCACTAACCAGGGCTGAGCCAGTGGAACAAATTGAGCATGGTCAAATAAAGGTGATGTAAGAGAATTAAAGTGACTGAAGCAATATGAGCATCCAAAAATAATCATGTCTAAAAAACAGGAAAATAATTCATGACTGTCTTTTTTTGCATTCAGAGGAGTTTCTCATAAGACATTCAAATCTCTAAAATCAAATAAAAGCTGTGAAATAAAAATGTTTACAAGTTAAAATTTTTTAAGGTTTTAACTAGAACTTGTCGTACTGACACAGACTTGTCTATTTTGACTTTTCTTTTCATTCTGCTCAAATTATTTAGCCAGTATGATAGAATAATCTTGTCAGAGTCTTTCGATCCTATACAAGTGGCTGTGATCCTATTCAAGTGGATCCTATACAAGCCATCGGAGAACAATGATTGACTGACATGGTAATTCAAATAGATTGATTAAACACATTGGTAAAGTTTAATTATGATAATACTTATTTTCACTATTTTATATTGCACCCACATTAAGAGGACTTGCACATACATTAAGACATGTTTATATATCAATTTCATATTCAGAAGTAATGCTTGTGGAACTTGGTATAATAAAAATAAAATCACTGCTAGGATTCCACTTGAAAGTGTAATGGGGGGTTATGTTGGAAGACAATTATGTTGTACAGTTTTAGGCAGGAAAAGGGCTGTGGCAGGGTTTCAGGTCACTTTGACGTTGAAAGAAAGTTTGCGTTCTTAAGGAAGTTCGGCTGAAGCCAAAAGGAGTCAGAAGGGAATTTCTGTATGGACAAATAAGGAATAACAACTTGAAAAAGTTGTTAATCAACATATCTGAGATGGAGCAGATGTTCGCTTATAGGAATATGGAATAAATCCTGAGAACATTATAAACTATGCCAAGATAACTGCGAAAATGAAGGAATACACACCAATAGAGATGAAATCCTATGAAAAGTCGTGTCCCAAAATTTCCAAAAGTTGGGAATTTGTTTTTTTTTTTGTAGATGTGTTGTTTTAATTGAACTTGTAATGTCTTCGCAAATGTGCTAAAATAAATCTCTTCCCGCTTGCCCTATGGAGCACTGAGAAATACGAGTCCTGTGTGTTTTTTTATATATTCCATGAGTTTGCCACTTTTTTATTCCCTAATACTGTCTTCTTGGTTTTAGTCAGAACGCAAGCAGCAGCATATTTTATCAGCTGCAGCTGTCTGATATTTTAGGCAGACCTGTGAATACACTGTTGCAATAATCAATGCTACTGAAGATGGATGGATGGATGCATGGATGAGTTTCTCTATATCAGGGGTCGGCAACCCGCTGCTCTAGAGCGGCTCTTTAGCGCTGCCCTAGTGGCTCTCTGGAGCATTTTCAAAATGTTTGAAAATGGGAAAAGATGTGGGTGGGAAATATATTTTTTGTTTTAATATGGTTTCTGTAGGAGGACAAATATGACACAATCATTCTTAACGTTTTCCAATGCTATAAAAATGTGTAGAAGAAATATTAAATTTCAACATTTCTGTCAACGAAGATTTGCGTCATAGCCTGTGACTCGTTTCTTTCAGCTGGGCGGGGTACGAGGCAGGGAGCTGTTGTAAACAAACTGACGGGTGTGTGGTGGGCCATGGATAGCAAAGGGGAAAAGAGAAAAATAGCCGAGGAGAGATTCTACAGTTCTTGGACCGAATCATTTGCATTCATTGGCAATGCGGAAGGATTACCTGAATGTTTGCTCTGTAGCAAGAAGTTGACAAATAATAACAAAAATAGTACCGTACTTTCTGGAGCGCACCTAAATATAAGCTGCAACTACAAATTTTTTTGAAAAAAAAAAAAAAAAAATGGAAACGTACATATATAAGTGATAGCCTACAGTGATTTTTGTCAGTACAGTATATATTTAGAATGACACTTGGCGATATTATTTTGTTTTGTTGCTCAGGTCCGAGGATGGTTGCGTGTCAAAAGAGAAGAGGATGCTGCTATGTTTTAACATTGCACTGACTTACTTGACATTTGCAGAGAAATCGAACTTAAACTGTATTAATTAAATTTTATATACTTTACCTTTTTAAAAGGATACTGCTTTATTTTTATAACTGCAGGTTGCGTTTTTTTTGCTCCTTTTGTTATCCAGGTAAGGGGCATGTTATCTGGACAACAAATAACGTTCCGTTTTGTTGGTTTTTCGATCACACGGTGATTATTTACAAAGAGCGATTGTTATGCAAACTGCAATTGGGAGCAAATTTTCCGAGTTCTAAAAGGAAAAGAAATTATGCTTTCCCTGTAAATCTTCATAATAAAAATGACATCAAAAATCTGATTTCTTTATTGCATTTCTTTAAATTTATCAATGCAACGAAACATAATACATTAATATTGTAACGGAAGGTAAACTTAAAGCATCATCGTACAACAGAGTAGTTACGTGGTGCATCATTCCTTCCAGGAGGCACTGCAGGGAAAATAAACATTTAATCATGAATGCTAATTATGTATACACTTGATAATAAGCTAATATAAACACTAAAGCCTGTTTTACCTTCATTATAAGGCTTGTTTTTTGCGGCTCCAGACAGATTTGTTTTTTGTTCTTTTGGTCCAACATGGCTCTTTCAACATTTTGGGTTGCTGACCCTTGCTCTAGATCTGGCAGAAACATTAGTCCTCTAATCCCAGAAATGTTCTTCAGGCGATAGAAGGCCAACTTTGTAACTGCCCTGAAGGTTCAGATCAGAGTCCACCTCTACACCCAAATTTTGGGCCTGATCGTTGGTTTTTATTTGTAATAACTCAAGCTGTCTATTGACTCTAGATCGTTCCTCTTTAGGTCCAAAGATAATAACTTCAGTTCTGTTTCTGTTCATTGGAGAAAGTTGTGTCACATCCACATTACAGATTACATCCATCTAAGAATTTGTTCAGTGATTGGATGGGTTCTGAGTCACCGGGTGACATTGTAATGTATAGCTCTTTATCATGTGTATAGTTATGGTAGTTAACCTTATTTCCTGTTATAAACTGAGGCAGTGGGAGCATATAGATATTGAATAGGAGGGGTCCAATTATTGAACTTTGGGCAACCATACATGTGACCTCTGTCTGCTTCGATGAGAAGTTTCATAAGATATGCTTCAGTCATATATCTTATCGCCTTCAGTCTTAAGATATATGACTGAAGTTCACCTTCAGTCATATATCTTATGATGCAAAACATACTTATTCTCATATCTATAAAATTTTAAAAGAAACCAATTTTTTTTTCTATAACACTTTTTCTTACTACATACATGTTCAGCACTAAAACATATAAACTCATAAATTCACATCATAATCATGCTAAATGATCCTGGACACACCCACACCCAGCGAACTGAGTCCTAGTCAGCACTGTCAAAGTATTTCATCTTGTTCTCTGACACGGGAGAACGGTGACAGGTTGAGCTAGTTTCTGGCACACCTTCAAGTCCAAGACAACAGCCCAACTTGTTAGTTTTTATATTTCCCTGAAAGAGTACCATCTTTATTTCTGTTTTGACTAATTGATTTGATTTGTTGCTAGATTATTCCAAAAACAATCTGCCTAATGGCTCCATGTAAAAGCAGAGGATTTAGTATCTAGTATCTAGAGTAGAGTATGAAGGCACAGTTGCATTATGCAAGAAGTTTGCCAAAAAGGAAACTAAAATAAAACATTTGGTGACACAAGACTGGGGAATATTTAACAGAAAAGTAGTTCTGCTGTGCAGGAAAAGATTTAGCTAACACAAACACTACATTCAACTTATTTTGAATGGTCAAACATATGCATTCAAGTAATTGCTTGAATTACTTGAATAAACATATTTTTTGATACAAAAAACAACAATCATTTGCTAATTGAACCATACAACATGACTGATGGTTTTTTATCACCAAAGAAACCCATAAAACCAACATTCATACTTTCTGCTGTAGTAACGTTGACGTTTCCAGAAAGTTCCACTTCCATGTTTGACATGGCTTTTTATACAGATACATCTTTATTTTGTATTTTTAAATCCTTCTGAGGAACCAACAATTACCTCTAATATAAAGGAATATAAATAAATAATAATAATCCAAATATCCAATAAAACTTCCTCATGCTGCGTAACCAGTGTTTCTGAGCAACCTGCTGCTTACAATTTGATTTACGATTTTGATGTATTTATAGTCCTCAAGAGACTATGTTACAAGCAAATAATATCTCCTATCACCTGTTTTGTCCAATCAAAATTGCAATTGTCAATCATACAAATAAACTAAACTTCCCCTCTAATTTTACATGATGTTTTTTATTGAATTATTTTGCCTCTATTTTGCATAAAACAAACTTTTCTTTTTGAAAGATTCCACATCCAGCAGATGTTGCCAAAGTGTTTGGCAAAGTCTCAAATATTTCTAATGTGTGAATACTTATCTAACAGAGTTTCATGAACACCAGACAATAAACCACTTATACAATAGCATTTTTAAAATTAAGTAACTTAACAAAGAGTATTATTTAACATAGGGTTAAGTAGTTCTTGACCCAAGGTAGAAGATCTTAGCACAAACACAACATACTAAAAAAAACAAAGCAGTACAAACATCTTCACTTCAATTATGTATGTATGAAACACACACACAAACACCCATACTTACATTTTTGCGGTTGAGACATAGTCAACTGCGTCCTTATTGATCTTCTTCCCTAGTTTACTCTTCCATGTACTTTTGACCCGCACTAAACTAAACTCGGTTTTCTTGCCTTCGGCATCGCTGTTCCCCTCATGAACTTTTCCCATTTTTCTTTTTTAAGCCTCAAATTAACAAACTGGGGAAGAGCTTGTAACAGTTTTTGTGAAGATCCTTCCCAGAGAGGCTTTATATACAGAACAGTTTTTAGATGACACTGAGACAAGGGAGGAGTTTCTATTAATTCCCATCACATGCCAATACATGTGTTTTGTATAATTGTGAGATAACACCTGTTTCTGCAAACTGAAAATATGGCATTTTTTTTGACAAAGGCATACTCTGTTAATTATTGAAAGAATTCACAGAAAAAATGGAAAATTACATTTTTATTTACATAAAAACTATTTGTAGTAGAGATTAGGAAAAACCCACTCACTACTGTTTACATACTTGCTCAATTTTACAACATCTCAAAATGATGAAAACAAAGATTAAGGTTCCATGGAATGAAATGTTTGAATGTCAAGCATTGATAAGCAGTCTTCATGCTTATGAGGGGGAGCGGCGACAGAATCTCTTTTCATAACTGGTTTGTCAAGCTCCAGAGGTCCAACTGTTCTCATAAACTACAATGTAACAAAAGTGTGAAATTTATTATCTGGCCTTGTTTATGAGGACATACCAACTGCATTGATGTCTTCAGTCAACACTCATTTAGCACTCATTTGTTCAGAATTGTTCAGATGCAACAAGATAAAGGTTTTATTGACCAAAGTTCAATTCTTGTTATAGTAATTCCTGGTATAGTTACACTAAACCTAAGTTTCTTATAACTAGATTAACTTGATTAGATATGTGGATTGATATTTCTTAGAAAAGTGTTGGATCAGCCGTTTTTTTGACAGATGAAGATTAGTTCATGTTCAGAGGTGTGGCACCGTGTTGTTTCTCAATCTGTAACACAAATTAGGATACACCAAGCAATAAAGATTAATTTTATTTCCCATTTTGCCTTTTTTTATTTAAACATATACAATAGCCCTGTCGTTGTCAAAAAGTAGTTCTGCAACTGTATCAGTGGCATGCTAAGCTGTGAAAGTTTAGAAATTCCTGCAACTATTCTTCCTCGAAGCTTTTAAGGGTAACTGCAAAAACACGAATGACTTCAGGGCAAATTCCAACCTCCGTTGAGACAGCTTCATTTGTTTGATGTTTTTTCAAAGAAGCATCAATTGAGTTCGTTTGAGTGCTTCAGATTTAAGCTTTTTTTCCCCCTGACAACCTAGTCTGTAATCTCTAATATTAGCAAAGTACAGGGGTTTTTGTGACCCATGAACTTTGCCACTGAGACAATTTCAGTAGGAAACTTTTATAATTTTTTTTTGTATATTTGTTGATGCTCTCACTAAATCATGGCAGTATATTAGACATAATCTGTGGGGAAAAAATGAGCTTTTCTGCCTTCTCCCAGTGTTCTAGAGACAGCCAATAAGTGGCAGGAGGCAGGTTTTAGGACTATCAATCACACTGCGAGCGATTGAAGTTGTAAAGTGGCAATACATGAAAAAGGTTCAATGGGGTATGTGAATACTGTCACAAAGCATTGTAGTTCAATCAGATAGGATGATGAAAAAACAGTTGCCATGTACATGAAGGTCTCTTCCTGAGCAGAAACAATGAGAGGGAACAGTAAGTGCACCTTGAACCTGAAATTTGTGAACATTTTTAACACTGTACAAGACTGATAGTCCCTCTAAGGCTGCACATGTCCGGCACTGGCATAATATTCAAAAACATTTACCATTTCATTGCAGTCGTGGTGGGATTAAAACTTTAAACATATTCAATAAGAGCTATTCAAAGACAGGAATTATTTGTTCACTGCAAACTGTGTGAATCTCTTCTGCCTCCTGGCAAATTGACAATGGTTCCAATACAACGAATCCACCCACTAATTAACTAAGACTATAAATCATAAATAGTTGAGCGACAACTTGTAGAACCACCGTTGGTTAATCCAACATAAAGACATTCACATCCTCTGCATTCTAGAGTCGTAAATACATATCTTTTGTCAGAAACATATTCAGTTTTGATGCAAAAGGTCTGACAGAGAAGGTAACAAAGATATACCTACCCAAGACTAAGATATACCTAAGACTGCATTCACACCAGTCGTTCTTAGCCTGCTTTAAATCAATTCCAGTTAATTTACCTTGAAATTGCGATATGGTTTTAACTGATAACTTTACTGTCAGGTTATGTTGGTATGAGGACCCAAATGTAGATGGACGGAGAAAGTAGATGAAGAATTGTTTTAATTAAAAAAATAAGAACGAAACTTGCAGTGAAGAAAAATAAGTTTCTTATTTCTAAGTGGCAAGTTCTCCCACTTAGAAATCATGGAGGGGTCTGGAATTTTTATCTTAGGCGCATGTCCACTATGAGAGACATAATCTAAAAAAGAATCCAGAAATCATAATGTATAATTTTTTATATAATTTATTTGTGTTACTGCTGCAAATAAGTATTTGAACACATGTGAAAATCAATGTTGATATTTAATATTAATATTGTTTGTTTGCAATTACAGAGGGCAATTGTTTCCTGTAGTTTTTCCACTAGATTTGCATACACTGCAGCAGGGATTTTGGCCCATTCCTCCACACAGATGTTCTCTAGATCAGCCCGGTTTCTGGGCTGTCACTGAGAAACACGGAGTCTGTGCTCCTTCCAAAGATTTTCTATAGGGTTTAGGTCTTGAGACTGGCTTAAACCATGACGTCTTAGTGCATTACCCACAGTAACATTGGAAACAGCGGACCAGCTCCTCCCGTGCAGTTGATTCCTCAGAAAGGTGAGTAATACACAACGACGTCATGGTTTAAAATCATGCATGGCAAGGACGGTTCCCCTGTTTAAATCAGTACACATCCAGGCCCATCTTAAGTTTGTCCATGATCATTTGGATGATCCAGAGAAGTAATGGGAGAAAGTCATGTGGTCAGATGAGACCAAAATAGAACTTTTTGGTCTTAATTCCACTCATCATTCTTCCACTAGAGGACGAAGAATGATGAGTGCCATCCCAAAAACACCATCCCTACTGTGAAGCATGGTGGTGGAAGCAACATGCTTTGGGGGTGTTTTTCTGCACATGGGACAGGACGACTGCGCTCTATTGACCAGGACCATGTATTGTGAGATTTTGGGGAACAACCTTCTTCCTCATCTTTCTTAGGATCATTGATACATCATACTGTGAGATCTTATGCATATATACGTGTGGCAGGACCAGTGCGATGAAAAATGGGCAACTAAAATTTAAAACCACTATTTTAATGTAGGTAGAATGAATTGCAATAACACCATTTTTAAAGTTACCTTGAAGGAACACAGACCCGCTACAGATGAGGCTCAAGAAAATTTCACTCAATTTAATAATTTTAATTACTATGTACCCATACTTTAGTCAGTATGAAAATACTTAAGACAACTCACATTAAAGATAGACAATTTACAGCTCAGCTCGGGACGGCAGCACAGATCAGGATAGTGACCTAAACAAAAGAAAACACAGCAAACAAGACAGAAATAAAAATAAAGTTGTGCACCAAACCAGAAAAAGAACCACCACCCGGAAAGTCCACCACCAAACACAGAGAGCTGGCTGTTTTCTGACAAATATAAAAGAAATAAGAACCACAACCTTCAATTTATGTAAATAAATTAAATCACAACAATTACAATATATTCCAGTCCAAACCACGATAAATAGTCAAGCAGAGATAGTGTGCATTAAATAATGGTCTGTCCGTAAGCTGGGACGAACCACCAAGGCCGCAGCAGAAGATGACCCACACTGAGCAGCACTAGCGTCTAATCAAAAATAAATGTTAGAAACAGGCACTGGTGTGGTGCATTCACAGCCTACAAGGCATACACACAGTGGAAATTGAGCTAGGATATGTAGTCTTCCTTATCTCTGCTACAGGGTAGCTAATCAGCGACAAAGCAAAATAAATGGTGCTTCTGGATTGCCTGCTTTGCAAACACCAGCCAATAGCATGCTAAGTAGCCTTTTAGGCTATGTCAGCTTCCCAAACTCCATCTTACTTCAAATATTTTAGATATATTGTACAAAAAGAGTAGCTGAATATTCTGCAAATGACCTGGAGTTAGGGCTTTGCAGAAGAAATCTACAGAAAAATCTACAAAGAGGTGAATCCAGACTAAATAGATGTAGATCCTCTATCTCTAAAGCAGAGAACCTTGACTTCTGTTTTACCATACAGAGGTAAATACTCAAGACTATATGTCTTGAGTATTTTATTTGCTTTTTGTTACAGTGATTATTGTGTTTATCTTTTAGTGTTTTCTATGCATTTATGACATCCCACTCATCTTGAACATGATACAGGATGAATAAAATAATGTAACTTCTATAGCTATACAATGTGGCTAATCAGCTATGCAAAAGGACGAAAGCCCAATGATGTTTTAATGAAGATTGGCCACCAGGCTGGTCCAATTTAGCCATGAAACCTCCCACACTAAAATGAGAGGTGTTTCAGTTTCATTGTCCAACCCCTGTTGATGAGAAAACGGACTGAAATATGACCGAAGAGGAAACTATTGCGAAAGATATTCGTAATATTATCACGTTTCTTAGCCCTAAAACAGTGGGTTTTATTTTGCAGATTAACTGTGACTACGTAGAAAAAGTTATTTCAATCGTAACTGTTTGTTTCTTCAAGTTTGGAGGGGAGGCATTTTTTTGGCAAAGCCTATTATTAGCCTTCCGATATCTGCATGCCCTCTCTATTTTCCTCAGCTATTATCCTATTGATGTGAAACTCATACCAGTAGCTCAGTGGATAAGTGGAATTATGTAGAAAAGATTATGTCCCTCTTAACTCTTTATTTCTTCAAGCTAGGAAAGGGATGCATATTTTGACAATATGGATTTTGAGCCTGCCGATATATGCATGCCCAATCTATTTTCCCCAAATATCATCCTTTTGATTGAAACAGTACCAGTAGCTCAGAGAACAGAAATTATGTAGAAAAGTGAAATCCTTCCTAACTCTGTTTAGCTGAGTTAGCAGGGGATACATGTTTTGGCACAGCAAATTGTGAGCTGCCGATATTTGCATGCCCTGTTTTTCAGTTGAAAAGTGTTGTACAGATATGAAAGTCACTCTATTAGCTCAGAGGATATGTGTCATCCTCTAGAACATTTCATATAATACATTACTATCCAAAATCTTCAAATTGCAGGACAAGCATTTTCTGGCAAGGGACATTTGGAGGCCGCTGGTGACCTTCCTCACCTGTCAGTGGATAGGTGAGGAAGGTATAATGATCTTATAATGAATGCATAAGATCAAATATGATCTTATGCATTCATTATTTCACAACACAGTAAGAAATATTCATAAAGAACCCACTTTACTCAAATCTAACTCTTAAGTAATTCACATTCATCAATCTGTGTCAACTGGGCGTTTCTTGACACAATGATGGTGGTACCACTCTTACAAAAAAATCCCATGAAATTCACATGTGACCACATGTGGTTCCCATTTTCCACATGTGATAAAGTATTTTGTTCATGTGATCCATGGTTTATTCAACATGGGATCACATGTGATCACATATTTCTCACATGTGCCTTAGTTTATGTGCCTCTGGCATAACTTAAATGAATGTTAAGTTATGCCATAGGCATAAACTTCAACTTTAAGACAAAGCGACACTTATATTTATGTGTTAATAGAAATATTTGATAATAATATAGTGTATATAGTTAACTAAAAAAAATAACCAACTGGTGTGAAATAAAAGTATAAAATGCTTTATAAAATAAAATAATACAAAATAAAGGGTTTAAGCCTGAGCTATTATATATATTTATGGATAAAGTGGACTTGAAGAATTGGCTTTTTTTCCCCGAACAAAAGGTAAGAAATGTTTTAGTTGATTTGAATCTCGAGGTGTATCGAAAATGTTTGCACAGAAATACAAATCTGGAAAGTAATGCGGACATTTTGCAGTTTGAAGGCATTATCTTGAGTCCTACAGGTCCCAAAACAAATTAGTGTGGATTTGATGGTTTGATGCTTCACCACTTAAACTTTACCTCGGCTATTTTTTTAATGGAGGGCAGAACAGACGGCAGCTGTTTTTTCAGTCAAAATTAAAGTTGAGGACCGTTATAATAAAACGGTCATTTCTCCACCCTCCCTCCATGTCTGGAGAGCGTGCAGATGTGTGAGCTCGCTATTATGATGACATTCTTCCAGTAGAAAAATATAAATGGACCTGTTACTGTTTGTAACACTGCATGATTTTTCTTTTAATTGCAAAGAGAATCATAGTTTATCAACTGAAGTGTTTTTTTAGCCTGACACAGGATAGTCACCAAACAACGTCACGTTATGCTGCTTTACTTAGCAGATCAGAGCACCCCATGTCATTCTGGTCAATTACATACTGATGTAAAAGTAGGACTTTGCTGTGTGTGTGTGTGTGGGGATGTGCGTGCGCGTGTGTGTGCACATAAAATATAGTCAAGATCATAGGAGCTTTCTTTTATTTATTTTTACATTTTGTTCGAGGCCAGTGGTCCAGTGAAGCTCAGATGAGGAATGAATGGGGCAACACATCAGAACAGCCAAAGGACCTCATCACCTTCAGCACTGGAGAAGGAAAACTCCCCACCTGAGCATCACCACCCTTGTGCCAGTAACCACAGCATCTTCACCTGTGGTTACTGGCACATATAAGAAGACCCCTATACAAGCCACCAATGCCAACATGTGTGTGTGTGTGTTCTAACCATCCTTGAAGACATTAAGGAGACTCAGAGGGTTCACAGTCGAATGCTACAGTCTCTCCTGAAACATCGTGAAGGACCAGTCGCTGAGGTTTTACCCGAGGTTTTGTTTTCCCTCTCTGGACTGGCACTGATGATATTTAACCCGTTTCTAGACATCTGATTTTGACACGTTTATTGTCTGGGCATAATTTTGGGCAAATCTGTATGGAGTCATACTCAGAAGTTAAAAGTTGTTTCTGGTTCTCAACAGTGTCAAACAGAAGTAAATAACATCACATCTTTCACACATCATTCACATGTAAAAAGTTGTGTGAACCACATGTGTGGTTTTCATGTGGTCACATGTGACTTTCACATGTGATTTTCATGGGATTTTTTTGTAAGGGCACTTATTGCTGTCTTACCCTCTGTTGTGACATAATGAATTCATAAGATCAAGTAAAAACAGGGCATGCAAATATTGGCAGCTCATAATTTGGTGTGCCAAAATATGCATCCCCTGCTAATTGAAGAAACAAACAGTTAAGAGTGAAATAACTTTTTCTACATAATCACACTTGTTCTATGAACTGCTGGTATGAGTTTTATATCAATAGGATAATATTTGAGGAAAATAGAGAGGGCATGCAGATATCGGCAGGAACAAAATCCATATTGCCAAAAAATGCATCCCCTGCTAACATGGAGAAATAAATAGTTAAGAGGGATTTTACCTTTTCTACGTAATGACACTTGTTCTCTGATCTACTTCTGCAAGTTTCATATCAACAGGACAATAGACAGGGGATACAAATATTGGCAGGCTCAGAAATTAAAATGCATCCCCCCTACATTAATAGACTAGACAGTAAAGGATGATATAAAATATTCTATATAACGGGCTTCTGCTTTGTAATGCTTTAAGCTATTATGGTGTTAAAAGAAAAATCGGGGAATTTCAAACCATCTGCGGAGAACATTTTTATCGGACACTGACTGAAAAACGTTCGATTCATATGTCTAAATAAAGGTATAAAAACCGTATTTATTTCAATTAATCTGCGAAATAAAACCCACCGTTTTATAGCTTACATGGTTAAGAAACGTGATAATGTTACGAATATCTTCAAAAGTTTCCTCTCCGGTCATATTTCAGTCCGTTTTCTCATCAATATGCGAGAGTTTAGAGCGATGCGCGCTCCCGCGACAGGGCATGCAATTCTCGGCAGGCATGCGTTTCTCGGCATAACAGGATTGTCGCCGAGATTCGCAGTGGCCCTGTAGGATTAGTCTTCCGGCGACGGGAAGGACTGAGCGGCGGAGAGGACCGCGCCCACCACCCCCATTGGGCTAGCTAAGAGTCCATTCTTCCTTATTTTTTATTTTTTTTATTGCAAACAAAGAACATATGTGAACAACATAGAACAGTAATAATTGCAAACAGATACAACATAAATGGGCTTTACAGAACATAGAACAATTATTTTACAATGTCAAAATGAAATGGGTTCTCGAGGGTTGCAGTTCTTTTAAGGGCAGTTATGATTTGAATGGCTTTTGCATTTGAGCTGATTTTTAAGGATTCTAAATAGATATTAATAGAAGATAATAAAATCTGGAAATTAGGTTTTTGTTGTAAATGTTTGGAGGTGTGAATATGATATTTACCATAAATAATAAAAAAGTTGACAACATATAAAAATTCTGTTTTGACAAGTTCACATTTCTCCATCCCAAACAAAATATCCTTATCTGTTAAAGTAATATTGAGATTTTTTTGATGAAAAAAAATTGACATATCTCTCCAGAATATTTTGGTATAATTACAATCCCAAAAAAGATGAACAAGCTTTTCCTCATTATTTTTACAAAAAGTACACATAGGGTCCAAATCCCATTTATATCTTTTTATCAAAAATGCTTTAACAGGATAAACATTGTGAATAATTTTATAAGAAATTTCTCTTACTTTATTGTTTATTAAGTATCTTTTTAGGAGTATCCAAGTCCACTTCCAATTTATATTTTCAAAAATGCTGGACCAATAAAATATACAAGCTGGTGAAAAAACATCTCGTAATAGAATCTTTCTTAACATTTTGTTGGTTGTTTTCTTACTTAAAAAAGGGCAATCATAATCAACATAAATGGAGTTTGGATCAAAATTTGGCACTGAGTGAATTGGATTTGGAGGTAAAGATGATAAAAGCTTTAATGACCCACTGGGGATTGCGTCAAACACCACAGCATATTCTTTAGGGGTGACAGGAAATTGGAAATGTAACATAAAATCAGTATAAGACAATAAATGACCATTTGGATTTAATAATTGGCTTACAAGTAATATTCCCCTATCAAACCATTTTCTATAAAAGATTGTCTTATTTTTGTATTTAATGTCTTTATTATTCCAGATATAGTATTTATGGGGAGAAAAATTGTGTTTGTACAAAAGTGACCAGCTTAAGAGCATTTGTTTATGAAACGTAGATAGTTTTAGGGGTATTCTGGGTATACTGTAATTGCATCTAAGAAGAAAGGGTCATTCCATTCTTCCTTATACAGACTTATGCATTGACTCTGCCGCTCATTACTGCCCCACATCTTTTTTTTAAGTGATTCATCTTTTGTAATAAATTATTGTTAACTTTTATTGGCTCGTTTTTAAAACCCTGCCCACAGTTCCTGCAGTTTTTATTTATCAAATCTACCACTCGGGTCCCACATTAGCATGAAAGTCCCACGAAATAAACATTATCTTTTCTGTCTGTGACTCGGCACTGAGCTAGTTGCTAATGTAGCCGCTGTCATCCGACTCATCTGCTGTATGTACTCTGCGTTGTGTGTAATCGGCAAAGGGAACCAGGAGACGAGGACACCGGGGTGTATTGCAGCAGTAGGGCAGGTTTATTCTGTTTAAAACAAGAATATTTCAGCACTCCAGTTCTTGGGCTCTGGCTTTCCCACACACACCTCTCCCCAGCGCAGCTTGGCGCGAACTGATACAGGACTGTGTTAAAACCAACCAAAATTCTCTCAGACATTCACAAATAATAAAGTAAAATGTCAAGACAATTAAAATAAGACCCAAACAAAAATAATCTGCCCATTAGTTACAATATTTTATAATTCAAACTGAATTAATAACAAAAAGGATTTTCCATTATAATATGAAAATATATGAAATACATTAATCTATCATTTTGAAGCAACTCACATACCTGTTTAAAACAAGAATATTTCAGCACTCCAGTTCTTGGGCTCTGGCTTTCCCACACACACCTTAACCAATCAAAAGAACAAAAATGACCACATTGGCACGGTAAACTCAATAAATGTTATTAACGTGGGAATTAAGTACCCAGTACAGTGCTGAGCTAAACATAAAACAGTTGGGGAACAACATATAACAACTTGTGAGTTTGGCAAACATACTTTTAAGGACATTTTGAATACTTTTAATACACAAACAGACGACAGCTTTGTACGCTTACCTCTCCGCAGCGCAGCTTGGCACGAACTGAGGAGGGCAGCGCGAACACACAGGATATGACAAGGAGACAGGAAACAAGAAAATAAAAGCTTCTCGGCCAAAATAAAATACAATTCAAAAACTAAGAAAAACAAATATACACAGGTAATGAGGATGGATTTGAGGTGAAATATAAACGGCTTTACACACTTGCTACATCCACCCCTCCTATATTTCACCAAAATCCAAGTCAGTCTAAATTTTACAATCCCAATACAAGGAAAACTGACAAATTTGATAAAGACTTAACACAGGGTTGCCATAACCAAGTACAGCATTCAGCTTGAGAGCCACCTACAAAACAGGTTTCGAAGGAACATACGGTTGATCAGGCCTCTGCCCTTCTCAGATCAATATGATGCCATTTACACCATATAATTCTGTGTCAACTTTAAA
Source organism: Xiphophorus hellerii (assembly GCF_003331165.1). NCBI lineage: Eukaryota > Metazoa > Chordata > Actinopteri > Cyprinodontiformes > Poeciliidae > Xiphophorus > Xiphophorus hellerii. Next base: position 16,111 of record NW_022587631.1, on the reverse strand, counting down.
CCCAACACAATACCGGATGTATATTTGAGGAAAACAATATTCCATTACAGTTATATTGCTGAACTGTCCATATACGTAAAGACTCTAAACAAATGAGTTCACTCAAAACCAAGTAAGAATGGATTGGGATTTTTTGGCTCACAGAGTTTGCCAAATCCCTAAAATCAAAAGGTCTTTGAACCATGGATTCAATGAGTCTGTTCACCCTTTTGCTGATCCTGCCCACCCGAGTCCTAACAACTTGGTCAGTATTCTCTGGGGGATGACACATGTCCATGTTAGCTTCTGAATTTACAGGAAGAGCCTCTGTGTCCGTAGAATGAGCTTGACTCACTGTATGTAACTCTTCCTCTGCCAGATGACTATCAGCATGTTCACCTGAGAGTTCCATCACACTGTGAGGCGTCACAAGACTCTGGTTGGATAAGCCTGGTTCTGACACCTCTCGATCCAGAGAAACATTGCTGTCACAGTTCGTCGATTTACTCATCTCCCATGCATTATCTCTATCATCCAAACTTCTCTCTTCCAAAGCATCAAAGGAGTCCGACAGGCCTTGTGCCTCCTCTGCCCCGACAACAGCGATCTCATCCTGGGGTGTTCCCACGGGTAGAAAGCTGATGTCCAGTATCAGATTTCTGTGCACGATTTTTTTGTTACCTTGTTTGTCCTCCAACTTGTATGTGTGAGTTTGGAGATTCCTGTCAACAACTGTGTAAACTTTAGCACTCCACTTGTCAGATAACTTTTTCTTCCCCCTTTCACCCTTGTTTGCTAACAGGACCCTGGCTCCAATGTTCAAATGGGTACCTTTCACTTTTCTGTTGTACCCTTCTGCCTGTTTATCTTGTTCTTCCACAGCATGTGCTTGAGCTATCCTAGCTGCTTCATACAGATGTGACATAAGTGTTTCGGCATAGTTCTTATGATCAGTAGTCACCGGATCACACAACACCTGTTTGAAGATCACATCCACAGGGAGCCTCGGAACCCGACCAAACATGAGTTGGAATGGAGCAAATCCTGTAGTCTCATGAACTGTTGCATTATATGCAAAAGTCAATGTTTGTATTTGTTCAGGCCATTTATTCTTCTCTCTGAGTGGCAATGATCTGAGCATGCTGCCAAGTGTGCGGTTGAACCTCTCGGTGCCCCCGTTCCCCATGGGATGGTATGCAGTGGTGTGAGACTTTGATACTCCCGCCAGTCGAAGCAATTCAGTGTCAAGAAAACTGGTATAAGTATATGAGATCAATCCAGGTACACGCAGAAAAGGTGCATAGAGGCCTGAGAGAAAAATAAGTAATCTTGGGGTTTGATTAAAAGTTAATTAAGTTGAATATGAATGAATACAATTAGTAAAATGACTACAAATAATCACATAATAACCTTCTGAAATGTATTTTCTGAAATGTGATCTGTAATTGATTTAACTATGGAATGATTATGGTTGATGATTTATGGTTGATGATTTATAATAAGTGAGAGATGTGATTAATTATTACTGAAGATCAAACTTGTGATAATTTGAAATCAATGTTCAAATGGGTTTAATACAGGTTGAATGTGTTTAACGATTGTAACGGGTAAAAAAGAGAGTTATAGAAAAAGAGGAAAAAAGTATGTTAAAGTCAGCAGGATGGGTGTAGTCCGGCTGACAGGATATGTCGCAAGTTGGGGAGAGAAGGGAGTTTCCACAAGAGTCAGCAGACAGGAGGGGCCATCGGGGCTTTCCATAAAATTCAGCAGATGTTCAGGAAGTCATGTGGACCAAAAACTCTACATACACACATATGGTGGAGAAGTGTATAAAAACAGGCTGAAAAAAGGAACCAACTGTTCTTCGTCCGCGGCGTTGGAGACAAGTAACAAAGAGAAGCAGATTGAGCAAGAAGGACCGCACCCAAGAACCAAGGGAAGCTGAGACTTCGCGCCGCCAAGAAGGGACAAGATCCGACTGCCACAGCCCTGGTTTCTGATTTGACTGTCGGTCCTGACTCTACTCAACGATCTCAAAACTATGCAACAGACTTGGAGAAAAGACCAAGATCCCTGAGGGAGAAAGAGCAGGGTTTTTCAAAGGATTTGGACCCGTTCTGCTTGCGTCTATTCTGAGGAGGATTTTTCCACACGGGGATAAAAGACTCTGACCAAGGACTCTGGACGTCACTGTTGCCAAAGATCTATAATCACCTGGGTGTGAGTTGAATCTGCTCCCTAAAATTCCATCTTAGAACTTGCGGCATAGGTTAGGGAAAAGAGGCAGGGTAGTATGATTGTACATGTGAATTTTATTACACTGTTTTTGAATTATACACAATTGATTATTGATTTGTATGTCGCATATCCCTGCTTAAGCGTGCTTAATAAATTCATACTATAAAATTCTAATGAGGTTGGTGGACATTGGAATTAATTGAGTCATTTGACTATTTTTCAGTTCTTTTAATTAAGGTAAAACTAATGTACATGATTCCAGTATATAGGAGGCTTCATAATTTCCTTTGGTGAGAGTAAATAATGACCCTGGGACTTACATCTAAGTCACTAAATTTAATCTAGCCGGTTCCAAGAGCGAGTTATATATTAGAAAGCGAGCTACCGTTAACAGGAGCGGTTATTGGGATTATGCAGCTGCGAGGGCTACTCAGCTGATTGTTTCTTAACTGCAAAGGGTCGTAGCTTCTGGATTGAAGGTAGTTAGAGCTAGACGAATCGCTTTCGCCACCAGTTTAAATAGATTGTCTCTTATGGATCTCTCTCAGGGTAATACCCAGGTCTTAGAGACTTTCCGGACCTGTTAGACAGAGAACTGGTCAGTAGTCGGGCCAAGAGAGTTGTGAGGAAAGGGCGGGGCTGACTATTGCGTAATAACAGACATCAGCAATGAGCTCACTTTCAAAGTTTGCTCCCTGATCTGAGTGGATCCGTTCAGGAAATCCATACACACAAAATACGCGGTCCCACAACCTTTTAGCAACCTGCTTTGCTGTTTGATTGGTGCATGGAAATGCGTGGGCTAGCTTTGTGAAATGGTCAGTCAGGACAAGCACGTCCACTGAGTTTTGCTTTTTATCCTCCGCGCTCCAGAAGTCCAAACACATCAACTGCACGGGTCTCAGTAACCAAATCCCACTGGTCATGCATCTCCAGAAGAGCCTTGACTGCGTCACACTGGTAAGGTTGCGAACTACAATGAAGTTCTGGTTCACCACAAGATGGTTTCTTCACTTTTTGGCTCTGGACCTTTAGGTGAAAAGCATCTTGGACCCCATCTTGGCTAATACTATCAGCTTCAATAAGGAGGCGAGAATAGCCCTCAGTGATGATCCTATGACTGACAGTTGTTGCAAATGGATCCCTACTGAGTGCATCAGCCACTGTGTTCTTGGACCCAGGTATGTGTTTCAGATCAAAAGAGAAGGGTGCCAGCTTCGCAACCCAACGCTGCTCACAAGCATCAAGTCTTGGCTTTGTCATGATGTAGGTGAGCGGATTGTTATCAGTCCACACCATGAATGTTTGACCTCTTAACCAATGACTGAACTTCTCACATATACTCCATTTCAAAGCCAAGAATTCAAGCCTATGTGCCAGGTATTTCTTTTGGGAGTTACTCAGTGTTTTGCTGGCAAATGCAATGGGGCGAGCCTTCTCTTCTCCAGCTGGTACTTGAGACAAGACAGCTCCAAGTCCGTCCAGTGAAGCATCAATAGACAAAATCAGAGGCTGTGAAAAATCTGGGTGTGAAAGAACAACACAATTCAACAACTTTTCTTTAAGACTCAAAAAGGCTGTTTCACACTCCTCTGTTCAGTCAGATGGTCCCAGTTTTCTGTAAGAACCTGCATTTGTTGTTTTGGTTTTGCCCTTCCTCTTCTGTCCAGAAGTTAGAGCAAACAGTGGCTTGGCCACAGATGAGCAGCTTGGAATGAAATGTTAGTAATAAAATACCATACCAAGGAAGGACTTTATCCTCTTGACTGAAGGCGTGCATCCATCATCCTCCATCAGGTCAGCCTTTGTCATCCTTGTAATGATTTCCACTTTTCCAGGGTCAACAGACACTCCATGGCCATCTATGATGTGCCCCAGAAATTTCACTGATGATCTCATAAAGTGACATTCCTTGGGGCTCAACTTGAGATTGTGCAGGCGAAGGCGTTGGAACACAACCTCTAACCTCTCCAGAGACTCTTTTTCACTCGAAGCAAAAACAAGGAGATCGTCCAGGTAGCACAACAAACTGCTAAAGTTCAGATCTCCAAATATGCTGAGCATCATTCTCATGAAAGAAGCAGGGCTATTACACAGGCCTTGAGGCATTCTATTATATTCGTACAACCCCATAGGAGTTGTGAATGCTGTGTATTTCTTGTCCTCCTCCGCCATAGGAATGTTGTAAAATCCTGACGTCAAATCCATAGTGCTGAAGTAAGTGTTGCCTCCAAGAGCAGCAAAGCAGTCGGACTGGTGTGGAAGTGGGTGTGCGTCTTTGAATGTCCTTGCATTTAACCACCTGATGTCTGTGCATATCCTCAGACTGCCATCCTTCTTCCAGACCAGCACAAGAGGAGAGGCGTATTCACTCACAGATTTCTTTATTATCTCCTGTTCCTCCATGTCAGATAAAACCTGGCACAGTTTGAGATAATGAGCTGGTGGGATTCGGCAGTACGGAAGACGAAATGGTCTATCGTCAACAAGCCGGATGCGATGTACAAAACCTTCTGCCTTGCCACAATCTAGAGCATGCTTAGAAAAAACATCATTATATTTCTCAAGCAGCTCGACCAACTTGGTTTTCCCTGCATCATCAGTGTGGCATAAATCAATATTGAGGTCACCGAGCCCAACCTGTTGCAATCGCAGTTTCAGATCTGCGGACCTTTCTTTGACATGTCCCTTCTCTGGAGCAGTGGTTTCAACCTGGCTGATGCCTTGAAAAACCTCAAAATCTTCAACCGCCAGGCAAGGGGACACGTTTGCCAACTTGCTGTTTCTTTTCAGCCTGATGGGCTTGTCTGATAGGTTAGCGACTTTTAAAGGGACCCACCTATCTCCCCATAAAGGAGTGATAATGCGAGCAACCATGATGTTGCGTGGCATCGACTTAGATGAGGTTGGTTCAGTGATTACAGTACTCCCTGGAGACATGGGAATGTTATGTGGCAGCTTACCCCACACCAGATGTTCAGTCCTTGCCAGTAGGGTAACAGACTGTTGTAATTTAACTGTGCCAATCTTCTCTGGGAGTTCTTCACCTCTCCACCGAGAAGTGCTTGCCATCATGTCGAGAAACTGTTCACATTCTGGGAGAAGACTCGGACTGGACACTAAACGCCAATAATCATTGGTTAATTTCAGCTGGTGCATGAGAAATCTTATGACATTTGTGCCAATGATTAAATCGTCCCGTTGGCCTGGCACTACTAACACAGGGACAACACATGTCTCGCCATACAGTTTCATTTCCACCTCATACATGCAGCGGGGCTTGCTGAGTGTCCCTCCACAACCAATGAGAACAATTTCTTCAGAGAGGGGAACAGGTTCCGAAAGTGAGTTCTGATTCAGCATCATTTGTTCCACCTTCTCACTCAGTGTGCAGGCCATGGAACCAGAATTAAGCATCCCCTGTAACTGAAACTTGTTATTTAGAGTCACAGGTGTATAAAACAGTTCATCAAATGGCTCAACTCGTTGTGTGTTCTGAGCTATCACCCTAGCACCAGCTGGTGCTGCGGCAAATGCTTTTTCATATTGCTGTTCAATGTCATTATTATTGAGGGTTTTTTCTTTTGAGCCCACACCACCCCTCATCCCATGCAGGCCAGCTAGTTTAAATGCTGGGGATCTTGTGGCTGGAGACCACGCTCACCTCTGATAGATAAGCGGTTGGGACAGTCTCGCTTAATATGATTTGGTTCAAAGCATGCTAAACACAAGCGTTTCTGTTTGCAGTGTAAGATGGTAGAATGATCCCGAGACTGACAAACCCTGCATGCTTTGTGATGCACTTGACTGGGTGAGTTCTGTCTGCCTGCAATCTGACTGTTCTGTGAGAGAGTACGCTCAAAGAGACTGATTAAAGTTTTCATGCAGCTGTCATTACAATGTGACGGGGCTGCTGCACCAGTCTCTTGGTGCGATGGAATGTCTCTTAAGTGACAGGGTGGTGGTGATAATTGGTCAGGAACAGGAGCTTGAGCATGAACTGTAGCTAGTTTAGAATGCCTGCTCTCTGGTTTCAATTTGGTAACGATCAATGTGCTCCTGAATTTCACTGGCTGTCCATTTGTCTGGTGTTTTGAACTTCAAAATGGCAGCAAACGTTGGGTCTGGGCAATGTTTCACAAACATCATAGTTGCTTCTTGGCAAGGGTTATCCACATGCCGTCCTAATCTCTTCAAGCCCTCTTCTGCTGCATCAACTGCCTTGTTCAAGCGTACCCAGTAATCTAGAGGTGTTTCTCTTGCTAGTGGCACAGTGTTATAAAAATCGGCCATAGGCATACATGAATAGGGCACATCACTGAAATGTTGTCTGAGAATGCTGTAGACAATATCTGGTTTTTCCTGAGGCTTTAGTGAAGGACTGCTTCGCAGCGTTATCCTCACAATATCTTTAGCTTTTCCCATCAACTTAGAGAGAATCTCCGAGTACTGTTCATTAGTGGGTGTGCCTCGTTTTCTGAAATAGATTGTCATTAATTCTTCCCACTCGTCAACAGTGTTTTTGTCAGATCCATCTCCCCTGAAAATGGGAGGTTCTTTGCCGTCTGGCTGTAGTACTAGCTTTGCCCCAGTCAAGTTGAGGTAAGTGGGATCACCTTGTGATTGGCCCACACTATTGGCCCACACTGCCCTGAGATTGCAGACCCATAACACTCCCTTCCCCACAATCACCTTTAAGACGGTCCATTATGGACTGTCCAACTTGCTGTGCAATGCTTGTAATAAGGTCACTTAGTGGTGGGTCAGCACTAACTGAATTGTCCGAGACCGCACCATCATGCACAATACTAGAAGATACATTCTCAACTACGCGTGTAGAACAAAAGGCTGGAGAGCCTGCATCATTAGTGTTTCGAACTGGGGTAAAAGGCAAAGCCTCAATCATTCTCCCTCTCCCCACAGAGAAGTTAATACCACTCAACGAACATTTACAGTGGGGAGAACAAGTATTTGATACACTTGATTTTTCAGGTTTTCCCACTTGCAAAGCATGTAGAAGACTGTAATTTTTATCATAGGTACTCTTCAACTGTGAGTGATGGAATCTAAAACAAAAATCCAGAAAAATACAATGTATGATTTTTAAATAATTAATTTCCATTTTATTGTATGAAATAAGTATTTGATACACCAGAAAGACGAAACTTAATATTTGGTACAGAAACCTTTGTTTGCAATTACAGAGATCAGACGTTTCCTGTAGTTCTTGACCAGGTTTGCACACACTGCAGCAGGGATTTTGGCCCACTCCTCCATACAGATCTCCTCCAGAGCCTTCAGGTTTCGGGGCTGTCGCTGGGCCACACGGACTTTAAGCTCCCTCCAAAGATTTTCTATTGGATTCAGGTCTGGAGACTGGCTAGGCCACTCCAGGACCTTAAGATGTTTCCTACGGAGCCACTCTTTAGTTGCCCTGGCTGTGTGTTTTGGGTTGTTATCATGCTGGAAGACCCAGCCACGACCCATCTTCAGTGCTCTTACTGAGGGAAGGAGGTTGTTGGCCAAAATCTCACGATACATGGCCCCATCCATCCTTCCCACAATATGGTGCAGTCGTCCTGTCCCCTTTGCAGAAAAGCATCCCCAAAGAATGATGTTTCCACCGCCATGCTTCACGGTTGGGATGGTGTTCTTGGGGTTGTACTCATCATTCTTCTTCCTCCAAACATGACGAGTGGAGTTTAAACCAAAAAGTTCTATTTTTGTCTCATCAGACCACATGACCTTCTCCCATTCCTCCTCTGGATCATTCAGATGGCCATTTGCAAACATCAGACGGGCTTTGACATGCGTTGGCTTGAGGAAGGGCACCTTGCGTGCACTGCAGGATTTTAATTCTTGACGGCGTAGAGTGTTACTGATTGTTTTCTTTGAGATTGTGGTCCCAGCTCTATTCAGGTCATTGACCAGGTCCTGCCGTGTAGTTCTGGGCTCATTCCTCACCTTCCTCAAGATCAATGATGCTCCCCGAGGTGAGATCTTGCATGGCGCCCCAGACGGAGGGAGATTTTCCGTTATTTTGTATTTCTCCCATTTTCCAATAATTGCACCAACTGTTGTTGCCTTCTCACCAAGCTGCTTGCCTATTGTCCTGTAGCCCATCCCAGCCTTTTGCAGGTCTACAATTTTATCCCTGATGTCCTTACACAGCTCTCTGGTCTTGGGCATTGTGGAGATGCTGGAGTCTGATTGATTGAGTGTGTGGACAGGTGTCTTTTATACAGGTAACGAGTTCAAACAGGTGCAATTAATACAGGTAATGAGTGGAGAACAGGAGGGCTTCTTAAAGAAGAACTAACATGTCTGTGAGAGCCAACATTCTTACTGGTTGATAGATGATCAAATACTTATTTCACACAATAAAATGGAAATTAATTATTTAAAAATCATACATTGTATTTTTCTGGATTTTTGTTTTAGATTCCATCACTCACAGTTGAAGAGTACCTATGATAAAAATTACAGTCTTCTACATGCTTTGCAAGTGGGAAAACCTGAAAAATCAACAGTGTATCAAATACTTGTTCTCCCCACTGTATCCTCGTCTGCCTTATTTTTAACATAAGTCATTTTCAGTTTTTTTTGTTTTTCGTTTTTTTTACAGTTCTTTACATGAAAACAAATATATACAATATCTGTTTTTGTTGCTGGAACACTATTCCACGTTTGACTCTGTCACACTATTCAGTCTGACGTGTTAATGTAACAAGCAACCTCAGGTGACCAGCTGACGTTGATCCACTCTTCACGAACCACGATGAACTTGTCCGAAGCAGTGTGGATCCGGGTCACGGCACCACTGTAGCCGCTGTCATCCGACTCATCTGCTGTATGTACTCTGCGTTGTGTGTAATCGGCAAAGGGAACCAGGAGACGAGGACACCGGGGTGTATTGCAGCAGTAGGGCAGGTTTATTCTGTTTAAAACAAGAATATTTCAGCACTCCAGTTCTTGGGCTCTGGCTTTCCCACACACACCGCGAACTGATACAGGACTGTGTTAAAACCAACCAAAATTCTCTCAGACATTCACAAATAATAAAGTAAAATGTCAAGACAATTAAAATAAGACCCAAACAAAAATAATCTGCCCATTAGTTACAATATTTTATAATTCAAACTGAATTAATAACAAAAAGGATTTTCCATTATAATATGAAAATATATGAAATACATTAATCTAACATTCAGATAACATTTTGAAGCAACTCACATACCTGTTTAAAACAAGAATATTTCAGCACTCCATTTCTTGGGCTCTGGCTTTCCCACACACACCTTAACCAATCAAAAGAACAAAAATGACCACATTGGCACGGTAAACTCAATAAATGTTATTGACGTGGGAATTAAGTACCCAGTACAGTGCTGCGCTAAACATAAAACAGTTGGGGAACAACATATAACAACTTGTGAGTTTGGCAAACATACTTTTAAGGACATTTTGAATACTTTTAATACACAAACAGACGACAGCTTTGTACGCTTACCTCTCCCCAGCGCAGCTTGGCGCGAACTGAGGTGGGCAGCGCGAACACACAGGATTTGACAAGGAGACAGGAAACAAGAAAATAAAAGCTTCTCGGCCAAAATAAAATACAATTCAAAAACTAAGAAAAACAAATATACACAGGTAATGAGGATGGATTTGAGGTGAAATATAAACGGCTTTACACACTTGCTACACTAATAACATTAGCACTCTGAGGACAACCACGCTTAGGGGATAAAAATAATTTATCTTATCTTACAAATGAATGCTTGGCTTTCTAAGTAACTGTCCAATAAAATATCTGAAAATACAATTTAAACAGTGGACCTTATCTGTTAGAAAATGGCGCTGCAAACTCTGGCGTTGTTAGTTTCCGCACCTCCTGTTTTTAGCTGTAGATTGTTGATCCACTTTTCTCCTCTTTTTTCTGTACATTTTTTAAAATTAACTCCCTTGTGACCAACTACCTTCGAAACACGAAAATAACGTTTATCTTTCTCTCAGAATGGTTGGAACAACCATACAAGCCACAGACTTTAGACATTTTGATGCTGGATCAACAGAAATAAATGGGCTGCATTTAATTCCTGCCCTCCATCTGCATTGGGTGACATCGTGCTACCTCATCTGAAACCCAGCAGTTACTGACAATTAAACAGACATCATCTCCTGCTCAGAGAAAACCACTGCGCATGGGGAAGGCGATGGGTGACAACAGACACACGGAATTACTAAGTCACGTTATTGCTAGGATTTTACAGCGCCACGTCAAGTCCCTGAACTTCACATTTTAACGGGGAAAAAAAGCGCAATATGACTTGGATGTAACGAGTAACGCCATGGTTTTGTAAAAATGTCGTGAAGTGTAAAGTACAGATACTTACTGTAAAATGTAGTGGAGTAAAAATCGAAAGTATCCATTATTAAATCTACATAAGTAAAGTACAGATATATGAAAATTGTACTTAAGTACAGTAACAAAGTACTTGTACTTCGTTGCTTCCCACCACTGCATTTGTGATTGCTCTCGCACATGAAACATGTTACACACATAGTTGGTGACAAAAAACACTATACATTATATACATAAGCTAAATATTGGAAAATCAGTTCATATTTTTAATGTCTTTAACCATTTTATTGGATACGTACAGACAGGAGGAACATGCTCTCATCAAATATCAGCCAGCTCAGTTACAGAGATTACGCAATCGAAGGTGAGGCTCAGCTCGCTACTGCCTCACCAGATGCGCTTCCGAGCATTTGAATGGGAAATTGTGAAAATTTAGCATTTTCAAGAAAACATAAGCAAAATTGGTTAAGCTAAATGAAAAATACTTTATTGTACAAACCACAGGTTGAAAGTACCAATATAAATTATCTTATTATTCTTCTTCCATGATGACAGGTGAGACTCTGCCTCACCTTCCTCCCCTGACTGCACATCACTGACATACAAAAACTTGCATTTTTAATGTTTTCTTTATGGAAATAGTGTTGTTTATTCAACAGTTGCCCAGACAAGAGTAAAGGCAGAGATAGAAAGGGAAGACATGCACCAAATTTTTGACAGCTGTTGTTCTCTATATATTAGTAGAGCTTAAACGTCTCTACAAATGTCTCTTTTACGGTTGTTTGCTCTTTAAACTTTAAACTTTTAATCGAATATGCTTAAATAATATCAATCGAGTTGTTACAAAAGCACGTGAGACTCTTGAGGGTTTCGGAGCTCTATCTCACAAACTCTGGTTGCATTCAGCCGCTCCCATCGTCCCCCACCCCCGGTAGAGAAAACTGGCTATCTTACACGAGCGCAACCGTCACGTGCCACGCTGAGTTGGATAATGGCGCTGTTCACGTGTTGGGTAACAGATTCAAGCTGTCACTCCTCCTCCCCTCTGTCGGTTACATGATATAACCGAAACCTCTGGACCTCCAGCAGCACGTAAACCCGCCGTGGTTGTCAGCTGCAGAAACCGACGTCCCGCCCATAAACGGTAAATATGCTGCCTGACAAAGGTAAGTTCGTTACTCAATTTTTTTTGTACCGATAAGTTAGAGTGGTTAAAGGAGATAGCGAGAGAATCTCAGTACTCTTTACTCTCTCTACCAGTCCAGATAGAATCCAGACTGTGTTCAAGTAGAAAACTTCTGTCTCATCTCAGGGAGCTTCTTACGATGAGTAAAACTTCAATAACAGTTGCACACTCACCGTAAACTTGGCTGATCACTTGTAATGCAATATTTACATTTGCATTTCAATATTTTTGGTTATTGTGCTGATGAGTATGTGTTTAGACTCACTAATCACCCTGGTATTTATATCGCTTAAATAGATGTTTATACTTCTTTTGAAACTTCAACATTCATTGAAGCATTTTAGAAAATCATTTAACCTTTTTAAATGATCACAATGCTTTCATGTTTTAAATTAGAATATCTTATTTTGCATTTGTCTACATGGGTGTGACTTTTTTTTTTACATTAACCATCTCGTTCTAATATTTAATTTCTGTAACTTGTTGTAAACTATGTTTTATATGTTAATTGTTTTTTATTTTTACCATCAACCTGCCAGAGGACTATAAATGAAAATTAACCCTGGTGGTTAAATCTGGGATATTTACGTGGTTGATTTAATGTATACCTGTTGATTATTATGCACTGTTTATTATTGAATAAGTTCAAATCAAAACAGTTTAATGCTTGGCTGCAGAAATGAATTGCAGAATGGAGCAGAAGTAATTTCCTGGTAGTTGATATATTTAATTTCCCTTTGGGATCAATAAAGTATTTTTGAATTGAATTGACATGCTCTTGTGATTGTCCCAGTTCCTGACACCCCTGTGGAAGTCATAGTGGATCTGTTGACAAAGGCTAAGGGCATAGCTTCAGCATGTGCCACCGTTCCAGAGGAACTGAAAAGCCACCTGCAGAAGGCTCTCGACATTGCCAGTGGACTGGATAACTACCTGGAGAAAATTACCACCAAAGAGAGCAAACCTCTGGCGGAGCTGTATAAGTATGACTTTGCTTTTTATTCTCTCCACTAAATCATCTGATAATAAAAGTGTTTTACTGTGTGAAATGCAGTCCCTTGTTGAAGCGTTCATACTAGAGGTGTGCCAATTGATCGACCACAGATCATTATCGTCCGATTTCCGTAAAAAAGTGTATGATCGGTGATCGCCGATCACTGTCTCTTGTTGCCGATCACCTGCATCTCACTTCGCAGCCTGCCCGTACAGCTCATCTCCTCTTTCCTTCACACTGCGCAAGCGCGCAGCAACAAATCCTAAGTGATGTGGCCAGGAACTATAACGCTCTGAGAGTGAATGGGGAAGTTTGCGTGTTCCGCTTAACCTCGGAGGTGAAGCACATCAAAATGGATCAACACAACAAATATAATATGACGTTTAAATAAACAAATACTTGAGGGAGTTTGGCTACATTGGCTACAGGGAAAAAAAAGGGACATCCAGAGCAATCCGGTAGCAGGTAAAGCAGTGCACAGCTACCAATACTCACCCGGAAGAGCATAATTTTCAAAAAGCTAAAAAATTACCTGAAAAATACTTTATGTCAATGAGCTAATGTTGTAAGATGCTGGTTCTGCTCCCGCTTCACAGAAGAAGTTTCGCTTCTGCTCCACCCGCAGTGAACTCTTACACCAAACATCTGCTTAAAGCTGCATCTTGTAACTTAAATAAACAAACAAAAAAAAGATTTTACATATGTATTAAAACTTTCGCTATGTAATAACATGAACTAGATAATCTCTGAAAAGAAAATTGATCTCCTCCCTGTGTTCTGTAGAATTACTCCGCTCAGTCAGAACCAGCCAATCAGAACCAACATTATAATCAGCTAGACATGCTGTCAGGAAGTTTTGATTCAGTAACTCGGGATTCTTTATTTTGATGCAACCTACATTTGACTCTGAATTAATATTTCTTTTTTATTTTGTATAGGCAGTGTTGTGAGATTTATTTGACTCATGTATAATTTATGGTACAGAGAACCTTACTGTTAAATATGTATTGTTTTACTGATTGTAGGTTTTTCCGTTGTCGTTTTGACTGAATAGCTGCTGTATTCTGCCTGAAAATATTCTGCATGTTTATGTCCAAATCAGGTGAATTTTTTGCCAGATAATTTTCCCATTTTGTCAGATTACATAGCAGCATTTATGCCTAAAGCAAAAAATTAACATCCAATCCAGGTGAAAGGCAGAGAACGGTGATCGGCAAAGATCTGCCTCCCGGGTGACCGGTATCAGAATCGGCAGCAAAAAACCTGATCAGAGCATCCCTAGTTCATACCCCTGAAACTAGTTCTTTACATTATTATCACAAACGTTTGTGTATTTTAATGGGAACAGAATCAACTTATATGTTATTGATCCCCAAGGGGAAACTGCTAATTTGTTGACAAACTACTCCCAGGTTCAATCAATCAATCAAATTTTATTTACATAGGAAATTTCAGCAACAAGGCATTTCAAAGTACTTTACATCATAAAAACACAAACTTATGCATAGAATCAACAATTGAAACACTGCATTTAGTCAAGTGCCATTGTTAAATTCTTACTCGATTATGCTTAAGGCAACTCGAAACAGGTTGGTTTTTAGTCTACATTTAAAGGAGCCCAGTGTTAAAGATTAGCAAATATAAATTAAATTATTAGTGACATAAAATTTATAACACGTTAAATTATAAGTAATTTAAATATAACTGAAATATTAAATGAATTAAAGAAATAAAATCAAAGGATAATAAACAAGTATGTATATGAAAATATGTAAATCTATAAATGTAATGTGCAAGACCAACATAGATTTTTTTTAACATACATGTCACATGTAAAAAAAAAAGTGTTTCACAAAGACAGAACAGAAAAGTTAAACAACAAAAACAAGTGAAAAGGCACATTTAATTAAACACAATAGTATGAAAATAGATTAAGTTGTAGATAATCAAAGTGGTACATGGTTTACAAAAGTTTCTACAAAAGTTTTTATGAATAAAATCTGAAAAGTCTTGCATTCATCTGTATTCAGACTATCTATGTTAATAAAACCTCATTCAGGATTTACCTGGTATTTAGCTCCACCAATCTTTAGCTTTGACCACCTTCCATGTTTCCCCCTTCTAGGGACACTCTGAACTAATTTGTCTGGCTTTTGTTTAGAAGTGTTAAAGAGGACTGGATGCAAATGCATAGCACATTTTTCAGATATTTTTTTGCTGAAAACCATGTGTACATTTCCATGCAGCACAAAATGATGCACTGCTTTGTGTTTGTCTGTTTCATAAAATACATTGATATTTGTAGTTGTAAGATGATATAATGTTTAAATGTCCCAGGGGTGTGAATATCTTTACTCAGCAGTGTCCCAAGATGTAAAAACAGTCATGCGTACTTATTGGTAGGAAGACCATGTCTCACAACTGGGACCAAGTGTTTGAGGAGGGCAAGACTAAGTTCCGGCTTCCAAAGGAGTGCATCACTGGCCATGTTGAGGGTGGGACATTTATATGCACCTTTTATTTATATGCACCTTTTATTATTATTACATTACCTTTGTTATGTGTTTCATTATGATATGTTATTGGGCATGCTTTTTGGCAGGTCAGACCCTTCAGATGCTGATCCACATGAGTCAAGCCAAGAGGGTCCTGGAGATTGGGATGTTCACTGGTTATGGAGCTCTGTCCATGGCAGAGGGGCTTCCAGAAGATGGCTGCCTGGTGGCCTGTGAGCTAGAACCGTACCTTAAAGAGTTCTCTCAGCCCATCTTTGAGAAGTCTCCACATGGTAAAAAGATAACTGTCAAGATTGGATCTGCCATGGAGACCCTTAAGGTGAGAGACAGTTGGTGTCAGAGTGATCTAAGTAACATCTCCCATTGACTTCCTGAAGGATGGCATTAATATACTACAGACCTTAAAGGGGTCCCACTGGTCTGCATGCAGATGACTCTATTTGCGATTTGTATGATTTGTGGACACAACAATGTTTCTATCACTGGTCATGTGAAGGAAAAGTTAAGTACGTTGCTGGTACCATACAATGATTGTGGTAGGGGTTTGTCCCACAATCAGCGGTGTCTTGAGCAAGACACTTCACCTGCCTTGCCTGCTGGTGGTGGTCAGAAGGCCCAGTGGCAGCAGTGCTCTGTCAGACTGCCCCTACAATGTAATACTCACCACTGTCTGTGTGAATGTCTGCATGGATGTGTGAATGACTGAATGTAGTGTGAAGCGCTTTGGTGTCCTCTGGACTTGGTAAACGCAACACAAGTACAGGCTATTTACCATAGGACTTAACAGGAAAAGTAGCATCCAAGTGTTCATCAACACACATGACCACCTTTTT
>NW_022587630.1:0-13176 GCF_003331165.1 Xiphophorus hellerii | reverse complement strand
GTGGCCGGCAGCCTAAGAGCGGCATCCCAAACTTCCTTGGATGGGAATTTTCCTTTTTTAGAACTCTGTTGGCAATTCTTAGAGACGTGCACAGATTTGGAGTTTAGTGAGGGAAGTTTGACAGTATTGGTATTGGTAACTTTCTGACAGCTCAGTGAAGGTCTGCAAACCTTGCTGGTTTTTCCTTCATCATGTTTGTCAGAATACGTCGTTCTTCCCTCACAGGACTTGGAGCAACTTCTCTCTGGTCTTGCTGCTGGCAGAGTCTCCTTAACGTCGTCATAAACAGGCTGTTTGCATTTGTCAAGATGGATACTTTTAATACGTTCACCTCCACACACTCTCTCTAACTCAATTAAGGATAACATGTCTTTCCTCTCAGCCTCACGAAGTTCCTTCTTCTCCTGCTGTTTGCGTCGTATCTGATAATCCCACGAGTCGGTCAGAGACTTGGTAGCTGCAGCTTTTTTCTCTTTCGCCAGTTTTTCAAGCTTCTGCTCTGCAGCTTCCCGATGTTTCATTTCTTTCAATGACCTATCTTCCATAATTGTCCTTTTCGCGTCGTCTTTCTTCTTATTAGGGACAGTTGGTTGTACACTAATTTTTGACGTATTTCACGACTCCTGTCCTTGTCATCAATGTACTGATGTCTAGTAGCCAATTCATCAGCCAGAGGTTTTTGCTTCGGAGTTTTCTCCTGCTGCTGTATTTGATGTGATAATTTGGTAACTTCATCCTTGGCCATCTTGTTGCATTGCTTATTGTGTAAAAGAACATCATAATCAGTTTCTTTCTTTAATATATTCTTTAAACTGTCCCCTCTAGATTTCTTTTGCTCTTTTTGGTTAAGTTGAATCTCATTATGTCTCAAAAAATTCCGGCTTTTCTCTTTCTTCTGTCTCTTCATTTCCATTTCTTCATTTTTATGCAGTCTATCTGACTGCATTATGGCAGCCATTTGTTGCCTTTCAATTTCAGCCTTCTCCATGTTTTTCTGCTTTTTATATTGAACCTGGGTGTCCCATGTATCAGTCAGAATCTGTTTCATTTTATCTTTCTTCTCCCTCTCTTGTTCCTCTTGTAACTTTTGGTGTAAATGCTGCTTGGCCCTCTCTGCACGACGCTTTTCCTCCAAAAGGATGTAACTAGCAGTTTCTTTTTCTTTATTTCATCCAGATTGTTATAAACAATTTTCTTGCAATCCTGTTGAGATGGAACCTTTTCAGGACGCGTGTTTTGAAATATAGGCGGAAAGCCTTCATTTGACTCCCGCTTAGCCATTTCTTTTACTTTTAAAGGCTTTTTAAACAGTTTGTCTTTTCCAGAAACCTCGCTGTAATAAGCTGTGGACGCGTAGGGAGCTCTTTGGCTCAGCAGTCTTTCCGTCATTTTTCTTTCAGGTTCCGTATCTTTAGTGTATTTAGTCCAGTAAGAAACATAGGTGTTTAAAGATTCTTCCTGTTCTCGAAGTCGGTTCGATTCTTCATTCGGTTCCGTCTTCTGTCTTGTCCTTAGCAAAGGATTAATAATCTTAGGTAATTGACGGGAATCCATCTTCCGTTTCTGTCTAACAATGAAAAGAGAACAATTAACTATAAATCCGCTGGGTTCTGCAAGTCTGGCTCTAGAACACAAGTGACAAACTATTTAAGAGGTTTCAGAGCTGATGTCATAGCTCTATGACACAAAGCATCTGATCCTAGTGACATCATCAGTCAGGTAGAAGTGTCGCATTAGTTGCTATTGCTATGGTAACCAGGAAAAGCTCTGAAGTGATTCCCACCTTCTAGTAAAGGAGATGTTTCAAACCATTAAAACATTTCCAAATAAATTCGTTCATATTAAGACAAATGAAACTTTTCCCAACATATTAGACTAGTTTCTGCCAATGTGGCTGTAATTGATATGGGCTTAACAATGTGCAAAACACAATCACCTGGTTTCCCATTGAATCTGCTCAACAGTGTTTTCCTCATCAAAAGAGGTTTTTGTGAGGAAAAGTGTTTGATGAACTCAGGTTAAACTGTGGCCGTTTCTCATTTAGACATCTTAAGGGCTTTTTTCCTTTATCTCGTTTTATTTTGTATAACATATGACTTCCAGTTTTTGATTTGATGTTATTTTATTTTTATTTTTGCTCTATATATGTTGTAGAATGGCAGCTTAACGACAGAAAGGAACAGAAGACAAGTTACAACAACGTGTTAAAATGTGTCTAGTTATTAGCGAACCCCTTGATAGAGGCACAAGGTATGTTTGTTTTGTAAATAAGGACGGTTCTAATTTTGTAATCGATTGAAATTGTGAATTTGTTGTATATAAACACTAGGGCATAGTTTTGAATTAGAGTTGATATTTTTAGAGGTGAATATTATTTTTAGTTGAAATGTTCTGGTTGTGTTTTTGTAGCTTACACTGTCCTTTTTGTGTGTGTGTGTGTGTGGGGGTGTGTGTGTTTGTGCATACAGCTATTACAATGAAACTCAGGGTTAACTTTCCAATAAACCTCACGTTCATCAGTAAAGCCACAATCCTTCATTTGGGGCTGGGGGTGTTACACACTTTTTTATCTTTAATCCTATTAGGCTGCTGTTCATGCTTGTATATATGGGTGGCCCAGTGTAGACAAATGAGCCAAACACATTCAACTGAAAAACGGAAGTGGGTTTTATTCCCGACTGTCCTCAGATGGAACAGTATTAATTTTGGTTTGATTTGTATGGAAGCGCAATGCTATCACACAGGAAAAAAAATATTTAGAGTGCCATCACGTTATAGCGTGATACTTATCTTAGACGTGATACGTATCTTGTTTAAACGTGATAATTGTATGTCCAGGAAGTGGCGGTTTTATGCTAGGCTAGCACAGTGGCTAACTGTACTAGCTTCCCTTGGTCAAGTTTCCCTTCATGTTTGGTCTAAAACATGGAGAGACACGGATGCTGCTTTGCACTGTGGTTAAAACCATTAATAGCATGATGAGCAGGATCCTAAACAGAACCGGACTGCACAGAAGGAAACGTCAGTCCAGTCCTCTAACTGTGGCGGCGATCCTAACTGACCGTCTGGATCAAAGCTGAATTTGGCTTCCGATTGTAGCTTCTGATTCGGGAAATGGCTAAAGGGCGATTATGACGGAGGCTTTTGGGGCTTTTGGAAACCAAGCCCCAAAAGCTATTTTTTCCAGCCGACTATGTAATCTTAACAAGCTCAATTTTTTGTAGGGGTCTGGGACTGTTTAATAAAGATTTATTAGGCCACAAAAATGCTACCAGAGCTAATTTGACCGACGGAAAAAAAATTCAAAAATTGACAAAATTGTGTATTTTTTGACCACTTCTCAAATTTGTATCTTTCATACAAATAAATAAAACTTCTCTACTAAAGATAAATTAGGCCGCTGAATAATATAAAGTCATCCATTTTGGCCATCTTTAATAGTTTCATAGATATTGGTGGTAGAAAACAGGGATTTTTTGTTTGTTTTTTAAAATATCTAATTTTAGGGAATTTTTGACTTGCACCAAAATGTTTATTTTTTTAATGCATTTCATTGAAACTTCCTTCTAAGATGTTTATTAGGCTGCTTCATCAGATAAAAACAGTTATTTATGGCTATGTTTAGTAGTTTTGTTTCATTTTGCAGACTGAAAATACAGATCGTTTTATAGATTTCTTTTTTTGGAAAATTCCCTACTACCCACCATCTGAAAAAGTGCCAAAGAAAGTACAGGTTTTTTAAATATATATATAAAAGGTGTCCAGAATATATTATTTCAGTATAGATACAGTCACTTCATCATGATGCGGCCCACATGATGATGCCCTGGGCGGTTGTCCACGCCGCCCAGTCTGAACATTTAATGATTCAATTACATTGAATCACCTGTTCGAACAGCATGTGATGACCGCTGCGTCTGTTGGTTTTCTATTACTCTTCTATCAATTATTTGCCATGTGAAATATTACGCCTTAAATAGCGATGTTAGACTGCTTTATCTTTTAACACAGCTTCAACGGTAAATAAATAAATAAATAAATAAACGGATCTGGGTAAAGAATTGACCCAGAGGTGTGACCAAGTCACTGTGTTGCAAGTCTCAAGTAAGTCTTGTAAAGGAAAATGATTATTTGTTGGCGCTTAATACAGTTAATCTACGACATGTGTAACAGTTATATACAATACTCTTATTTGGAACAGGTCTCGTCTGAGATGCGGTAAGCAGACAGAGCAGGGCCCTTTGCCTCCCCCACACCAGAGCAATAAATTTGCATTCCAATGGAAGTGGGGACTACGGAGGTGTCTGTGAAATCTCATCTTAGGACGTTTGGCGCCAGGGATCTTCCGTATCAGGCAGCGATGGGCACGAAGTGGTCCGCCTTTGCTTAGATAAAAAAACAGACACCTTTGCTATAAATCAGGAAGTCACAACTTTCTTTGGGGGCCTGAGGGAGTTCTAATTGGTCGAAGAGCAGAACGCCTTCTTTGCATATATTAAATAGGGAAACGCCTCTTTGGTTAAAATTTCAGGGCAGCACCGGAGAGGGGCTGAGAGAGTTTTTTTCATCTTTTCTCCACGAGGGCGCCTTTGTCTGTCTTATATGTTTTGTGTTCGTCTGTCTTCCCTTGTGTGTTTTTATTTTCATGAGAAAATGCATATCTCTGTATCTCTGCAGCTTTGTTGTCGATTGCTTTGTATGAGATTAAACTCTGTGATCTGTGACGTCATTCTGTTTCGCCGTACTTTTGCAGCCGTGATGACATCCGCTCGCGACCCGGCTAACAGGAGGAAAAGGAGAGCCATGCTTTTTCCAAAATTTAAGCTAACATAATAACTTTCCTCTTTAACAGTCTCAAGTCTCTGTCCTCAAGTCCGAGTCAAGTCTCAAGTAAAGACAGGCAAAAGTCGAGTCAAGTCTCAAGTCAGGAACCTTTAATTTCAAGTCATTTCGAGTCGTTTTTATTTTATTTTTTTTTTATATAATTTGCAATTATACATAAAATTCAAATATTAGACCATTTGTTCTTTTTAAAATACGTATTTGAGGTTCATTTGTGATCCTCTTATTCATCTGGTATTCTTCAAATCTGTCAGAAGTAAACAGATGTCAGAAAATAAATTACAGCCATTCATGAATTACATTTGACTTCAGTTTACTCCTTCTATTCATAAATAAACATCAACACTACAACAATCATAGTTTTCAAAAAATGAAATAAGTATAAATGAAGTTATCACAAGTAAACTCAGGAAGGTCTGGTGCATTTATTTTTCTGCTTTTATTTCTAAGTATGTTAGTTTCAGTCCTCCGTAAATATGGGACAGATATTCTAAACACAAAATTTATTTGGGACAGTCACTGTATTTGGTCTTTTTTTTTTTTTCCCAGCAAAGCTATACTACTTGGAAATGGGTTCTGTGCCACATGTGACAGTCACGCCGGTCAGTGCATTAAGTCAAAAACAGTTGACTTAATGCACTGACTGCAGTAAACAATATATTGTCAATATAATTTCCCAACGTAGATGTCTTCAAATACACCAACCATCCTTAGATGATACTAGACCCGGCTCATCATCATGATGGGACAGAGAGACTCTGTTCCCTGTGTTCAGGTCCAGAATCTGCTTTCTGTTCCGGAGCCCCGCTCACTATCCACCGGCTTCCTGAGCTAACACGGTGCACATTATTTGTGGAGGCATTTGAAGGACCGGATTTATGGTAAATCATCACCAATTTAACCCGGAGTACACATGCTAACCCGAAGTTAGCTAAAGTCAACTATCTTACAGCAAAAGAAAAGTGCCACCTACCGATCTTTGTGAAGCTTCAAATGCCGGACAAAGTTGGACGTCGTGGCATCTCCATCCGATATTCTCTTCTTGCATGTTTTACAAGTTGCAGTTCGTTTTTTAGTCGAAAGTTCATAACCTACGTAGCCAAAAGAAATTACTCGCGGAAGCATATTCGAGCGGTTATTTCGTATTTCGTTCCCTGAGCTCTGTAGCTTTGCCGCGTTTTTTTAAACGTCCAAATCCTGTTAATTTGATTGGTTGTGCTGCAGCTACGTACACATACATACATAAGGAGAGAGGAAAACCATAGTGACGGTCTGCGCATATTGATACGGAATGAGTGAAATTAATTAATGACGCCACTTTATAAATAATGTGTTTTAAATTTTAAGACTTTGAGTAAAAAATATCAAGTCTTTTCAAGTAAACAGCTTCAAGTCGAGTCAAGTCCCAAGTCAATGGCATGAAAGTCAAAGTCAAGTCCGAGTCTTTGAGCATTTTTTCAAGTCAAGTCTCAAGTCGTGATTTTAACGACTCGAGTCTGACTCGAGTCCAAGTCATGTGACTCGAGTCCCCACCTCTGATATACAGTATATATACTGCCTGGCCAAAAAAAAAGTCGCCACCAAAAAATGGTCACACTCTCTAATATTTTGTTGGACCGCCTTTAGCTTTGATTACAGCCCGCATTCGCTGTGGCATTGTTTCAATAAGCTTCTGCAGTGTCAAAGGTTTATTTCCATCCAGTGTTGCATTTGTAACCCACATAAAGTGGGTATGCCACTTTAAGAGAAGAGGTTAAGGAAGCTGGGTGGTCTGCCTGGCCAATGAGAAGTTTGGTTTCCAGAGCGTCTGGACCAATCAGGGTGCAGGCTGCCGTTGTGGATCCCGCCCTTCTCCCCCGGGTCTGCAGTACCGTTGGCTTTGCTCTAGAGATCCGACGCGGTGAGACTGCTGAGCGGGGCAGCGCCAGAGTATGTATCCCGACAGTTAAAAGTATTTTTTACGTGCTGTATTAACTGTATTGTGGATAAACTCTTTTGTAAATAGATTTTATGTTGATTGTCCAGCTTTTGTGCTGGAAATTATTTATTAAATGAATACAAACTGAACTTCAGTTTTTTACCGTTAGAGCCGTTAGGAATCGTTGGCTCTTTCTGGCAGTTATTTCAGCTTGTTCTTCGTAGATAAAAGGTAAAATTTAGGCTTTAACATAATTTTATTTTATTAAGTTTATATTATTTAGATCAAATATGCCTTGTTACATCGTTTAGTGCCCCACGCATCCGGATTGAGACCCACTATACGGTTGTCTGAAGTGTGTCGCACTGAGATCGGTGAGCATATTCGGAGCCTTTTATTTGTGTTTTTGTCGTTTGTTACATTGTTGTTAAAAAAATATCCGTTGTTTTAGTAACTAGGTAATGTTTTGTTACTGTGTTGGAAAGAAGGATTAAAGCTAGAACGGCTTGGTAAAGTCCTGTATTTCTGCTGGTCCTGTCTGTTGACAGGTCAGGTTTTTTTTTATACTGGATCATTCCTGAAGTGGATCCCTCCTTTGATATTGATGGCGAGCCTTCCCACCTGGACCTAAAGAGAGAACCAGATTTCGTCTATCCCATTTGGAGTCATGCTGCACCCTGCGGTGTGGTAGGAGAGCAACATACATCTTCACACACGGTTATGTGTGAAACCTACAACTGACATTCTCCATTATTATTGTTTTTTTATTTATTGATTTTTGGACAATACTGTTTGGATTGTTTTATTTCGGACATTGTGACGCACAGCTGTGGTGGAAATTCTCCTGTGAATGAAGTTGAATCAAACCAAATTGGGATTAATTTGATTAATCTGCTGACTAATACAATTTGGAGTGCAGATTACCAGGGTGCACCCGAATTATTTGAAATTAAGAATTAGCACTTGGCCAAGTATTATTGTTATTTCTTTTTTTTTTTCATTTTATTGTGTGTAATTTTATTTTCATAATTGTGTGTTTTGTGCAACTGTTAATTGTGTGTTTTCTGTCACTAAAACCAGTTCTTTAAATACACCCAACTGCCCTTGTGTGTCATTTAAACACTCCACTGTGCTCCGATAGCCGAACCTATTGGCCCATTTATCCAAAATATGTAATACCCTTCTCTACTGTGTTACACATTAATCTTTCACCAAGATCTTGTATTGATGATGGGAGAGTCTGACCACTGCGCAAAGCCTTCTCCAGCACATCCCAAAGATTCTCAATGGGGTTAAGGTCTGGACTCTGTGGTGGCCAATCCATGTGTGAAAAAGATGTCTCATGCTCCCTGAACCACTCTGTCACAATGTGAGCCCGATGAATCCTGGCATTGTCATCTTGGAATATGCCCGTTCCATTTGGGAAGACAAAATCCATTGATGGAATAACCTGGTCATTCAGTATATTCAGGTAGTCAGCTGACCTCATTCTTTGGGCACACAATGTTGCTGAACCTAGACCTGACCAACTGCAGCAACCCCAGATCATAGCACTGCCCCCACAGGCTTGTACAGTAGGCACTAGGCATGATGGGTGCATCACTTCACCTGCCTCTCTTCTTACCCTGATGCGCCCATCACTCTGGAACAGGGTAAATCTGGACTCATCAGACCACATGACCCTCTTCCATTCCTCCAGAGTCCAATCTTTATGCTCCCTTGCAAACTGAAGCCTTTTTTTCTGGTTAGCCTTACTGATTAGAGGTTTTCTTACGGCTACACAGCTGTTCAATCCCAACCCCTTGAGTTCCCTTTGCATTGTGCGTGTGGAAATGCTTTTGCGTTCACAATTAAACATACTCCTGAGTTCTGCTGTTGTTTTTCTTCGATTTGATTTGACCAAACGTTTAAGTAATCGCCGATCACGATCATTCAGGATTTTTTCCGACCACATTTCTTCCTGGAAGACGATGGTTCCCCTCCATCCTTCCAGTTTTTAATGATGCGTTGGACAGTTCTTAACCCAATTCTAGTAGTTTCTGCAATCTCCTTAAATGTTTTCTCTGCTTGATGCATGCCAATGATTTGACCCTTCTTAAACAGACTAACGTCTTTTCCACGACCACAGGATGTGTCTTTTGACATGGTTGTTTAAGAAATGAGGAGTTACTCATTGCATCAGCTGGGGTTAAATAACTTGTTGCCAGCTGAAAGATAATCGCCTATGCAGTACTTATCCAATAGGAGGCTTGTACCTATTTGCTTAGTTAAATCCAGGTGGCGACTTTTTTTTTGGCCAGGCAGTGTATATATATATACATACTGTATATAATGACATTATATATATATATATTTCAATCTGGAGAGACTCAGACGGAGATGAGAAGACAATTAGAAGAGTTTATTGACAAACAGAATTTAAAGTCTTTGGCGCTCGGGCCCCGGCTGGGGATAACGGTTATCGCAGCGTTAGCGATAGGCTTCAGATGAGCATCCCCGATGCTGTTAGGAACGTCATCTCCCGGGGCCCGGCACTGGTGGTGAAGGTTGAAGAAGGGTGCGGGCCTCGGGACCGGGCGAATGGAGGACAAGGGGTGGTGGTGGGTTGAGCTCGGCTGGAGAGCGAAGGACACCACGGATGAAGGTCCTTATCAGCTGGGACTTGGTCGGTGATTGGACGTGACGTGGCTTGGTCCGGCGTTGATAGGTCGACGATTGTGGGCAGGTCGCTTCAATTAACGGGTCCCGGTGGGGATAAAAGAGTCTTCCAGTTTGAATTTGCGCCTAGGCTTCATAACTTAATATATATAAGGTGTGAGGCCTTTTCATTTTAATTGTCATAATTAAAGGCCTCACACTTTTAATTATGACATTAAAAGTGTCATAATAATGACAATTTTAATGTCATTATGTACAGTATATATATATATATTTATATATATTATATATTATATTAATATATATATAATATATATTATATATATAATATATTATATATATACAGTATATATATTTATTATATAATAATTAATATATAATAATATATTATATTATATATATAATATTAATATTAAGTTAATATATAAAGGTGTGAGGCCTTTTAATTTTAATTGTCATAATTAAAGGCCTCAAACTTTTAATTATGACATTAAAAGTGTCATAATAATGACAATTTTAATGTCATTATTATATATACAGTATATATATATACATACATACTGTATATAATGACATTATATATATATATATATATATATATATATATATATATATATATATATATATATATATATATATATATATATATAGGTGTGAGGCCTTTTAATTTTAATTGTCATAATTAAAATGCCTCACACTATTAAATATGACATTAAAAGTGTCGTAATAATGACACTTTTAATGTCATTATATATATATACAGTATATATATATCATACATACTGTATATAATGACATTATATATATATATGGTGTGAGGCCTTTTAATTTTAATTGTCATAATTAAAATGCCTCACACTATTAAATTGACATTAAAAGTGTCGAAATAATGACACTTTTAATGTCATCATTATATATATATATTCAATTCAATACAGTTCTGTCCTTGTCTTTTAATGTTATTATTATGACACTTTTAATGCAAAGTTGCTCTAGAAGTTGCAGTGAAAGTCCATTAAAAGTGCCAACCTTGCATTAAAGTGACTTTATTTTCAAAATAATGCGAAGTTGGCACTTTTAATGCAGCTTTGCATTAAAAGTGTCATTATTTACCGAATGACACTTCATGACAACAGTCATGAACATTCATAAAGACTCCTTCATGTTCATGACAGATGTTATGTCATGTTTATCATGTCATGTCAGTCTTATGCACTGACAGGTATACCTACCTAATAGACAGGTAGGTATACCTGCCTGTCTATCAATAGGTAGGCAGGTATCTTTCTACCTGCCTACCTATTGATAGACCTATCTATTTTAGCTAGCTAACCTATGTAGCATCATGTTTGTAGAGACCCGGAGAGAATTTATGTTTAAAGTAGAATTATTTAACTAATAGACAAAATTACAGACAATATCTATCTGTTTGTCTGTATGTCTGTCATTTGTGTTTGTAGAGAAACCGGAGCTCCCGGAGAAAACTTTAGTTTAAAGCAAGATTAGTTGATTTTACTAAGAGAGCAAATTACAGTGTCTGTCTGTCTGTCACTTGTGTTTTTAGAGAAACTGGAGCACCCAGAGAAAACTTATATTTGAAGAAGGATTACTTAATTTTACTAATAAATAAAATTACAGACAATGTCTGTCTGTCTGTCTGTCTGTCTGTCTATTGTTTTTGTAGGAAAACTGGAGCACCCAGAGAAAACCTTTTGTTAAAATGACTTATGCTACCTTCAAAGCTAAGGCCTCATATGTCTGACGTTGCTAACGGAAAATATTACAAAGATGTTTTGTAAATGATAAGTGAAAGCCGCTGTTTTCACAGACAGGCTGAAGAGAAAAGGAAAGACTGGTTTGAAGAGCCATCCGTCCGTCCATCCATCTATCCGTCCATCCATCCATCCATCTATCCATCCATCAGTCCGTCCATCCATCTATCCGTCCATCCATCCATCCATCCATCCATCCATCCGTCCATCCATCCATCTATCCGTCCATCCATCCGTCCGTCTGTCCATCCATCCATCCGTCCGTCCGTCCATCCATCCATCCATCTTCTTCTCTTCTTCGGTTTCATGTGGCCGGCAGCCTAAGAGCGGCATCCCAAACTTCCTTGGATGGGAATTTTCCATTTTTAGAACTCTGTTGGCAATTCTTAGAGACGTGCACAGATTTGGAGTTTAGTGAGGGAAGTTTGACAGTATTGGTATTGGTAACTTTCTGACAGCTCAGTGAAGGTCTGCAAACCTTGCTGGTTTTTCCTTCATCATGTTTGTCAGAATACGTCGTTCTTCCCTCACAGGACTTGGAGCAACTTCTCTCTGGTCTTGCTGCTGGCAGAGTCTCCTTAACGTCGTCATAAACAGGCTGTTTGCATTTGTCAAGATGGATACTTTTAATACGTTCACCTCCACACACTCTCTCTAACTCAATTAAGGATAACATGTCTTTCCTCTCAGCCTCACGAAGTTCCTTCT
Organism: Xiphophorus hellerii; assembly: GCF_003331165.1. Taxonomy (NCBI): domain Eukaryota; kingdom Metazoa; phylum Chordata; class Actinopteri; order Cyprinodontiformes; family Poeciliidae; genus Xiphophorus; species Xiphophorus hellerii. Next base: position 1,278 of record NW_022587630.1, on the reverse strand, counting down.
TCTCCTGCTGTTTGCGTCGTATCTGATAATCCCACGAGTCGGTCAGAGACTTGGTAGCTGCAGCTTTTTTCTCTTTCGCCAGTTTTTCAAGCTTCTGCTCTGCAGCTTCCCGATGTTTCATTTCTTTCAATGACCTATCTTCCATAATTGTCCTTTTCGCGTCTTCTTTCTTCTTTATTAGGGACAGTTGGTTGTACACTAATTTTTGACGTATTTCACGACTCCTGTCCTTGTCATCAATGTACTGATGTCTAGTAGCCAATTCATCAGCCAGAGGTTTTTGCTTCGGAGTTTTCTCCTGCTGCTGTATTTGATGTGATAATTTGGTAACTTCATCCTTGGCCATCTTGTTGCATTGCTTATTGTGTAAAAGAACATCATAATCAGTTTCTTTCTTTAATATATTCTTTAAACTGTCCCCTCTAGATTTCTTTTGCTCTTTTTGGTTAAGTTGAGCCTCATTATGTCTCAAAAAATTCCGGCTTTTCTCTTTCTTCTGTCTCTTCATTTCCATTTCTTCATTTTTATGCAGTCCATCTGACTGCATTATGGCAGCCATTTGTTGCCTTTCAATTTCAGCCTTCTCCATGTTTTTCTGCTTTTATATTGAACCTGGGTGTCCCATGTATCAGTCAGAATCTGTTTCATTTTATCTTTCTTCTCCCTCTCTTGTTCCTCTTGTAACTTTTGGTGTAAATGCTGCTTGGCCCTCTCTGCACGACGCTTTTCCTCCAAAAGGATGTAACTAGCAGTTTCTTTTTTCTTTATTTCATCCAGATTGTTATAAACAATTTTCTTGCAATCCTGTTGAGATGGAACCTTTTCAGGACGCGTGTTTTGAAATATAGGCGGAAAGCCTTCATTTGACTCCCGCTTAGCCATTTCTTTTACTTTTAAAGGCTTTTTAAACAGTTTGTCTTTTCCAGAAACCTCGCTGTAATAAGCTGTGGACGCGTAGGGAGCTCTTTGGCTCAGCAGTCTTTCCGTCATTTTTCTTTCAGGTTCCGTATCTTTAGTGTATTTAGTCCAGTAAGAAACATAGGTGTTTAAAGATTCTTCCTGTTCTCGAAGTCGGTTCGATTCTTCATTCGGTTCCGTCTTCTGTCTTGTCCTTAGCAAAGGATTAATAATCTTAGGTAATTGACGGGAATCCATCTTCCGTTTCTGTCTAACAATGAAAAGAGAACAATTAACTATAAATCCGCTGGGTTCTGCAAGTCTGGCTCTAGAACACAAGTGACAAACTATTTAAGAGGTTTCAGAGCTGATGTCATAGCT
>NW_022587629.1:0-31237 GCF_003331165.1 Xiphophorus hellerii | reverse complement strand
TGAGACAATGGCGCACACACAGAGACGTTGTATTCACCAGTTTAAGTATAGAGTCCCATGTCTCATCTGGTATAGATATATTCAAATCTTCTTCCCATGAAGTTTTAAGTTCAGGTGAGGAGGTCTCTTTCATACTCAACATTTTATCATAAAGCCAAGAAACCAGCCCTTTACGAGTCGGGTTCAATAATAGGACGGTTTCCAATAGTGTAAACTCTGGCAGAGAAACTGAGCCTGATAAGTGAGACTGAATAAAGTTTCTGGTTTGCAAATATCTAAAAAAATGGGATTTAGGTAAACCATATTTAGTGCTAAGTTCCTCAAAGGATGCCAAATTCTTCTCTAAAAAAAGGTCCTTAAAATAAGTAAGCCCCCTCCGGTGCCACTCTAGGAACACCCCATCCTGAACAGATGGTTTGAAAAAATGGTTAAGTGCAATTGGACTTAAGAGGGAAAAGTCATGAAGTTTAAAGTATTTCCTAAATTGGCCCCATATTTTCAGTGAGTGTTTCACTACAGGGTTTGAAATAGCGCTAACTGAAAGAGTGAAAGTGGGGAACAGAGCAAGGCAGGAATGGATATATTGTTACCACTGCGCAGCTCCATAGCCACCCAGTCAGGACAGTCACCCAGGTTGTAGTAGAAATACCAAAACACTGAGCATCTAAGGTTGGCGGCCCAATAATAAAACCGGAAATTGGGGGAGGCAAACCCCCCCTGCTGTTTAGGTTTTTGGAGTTGTAATTTATTAAGCCTTGGGCGTTTACCCTGCCAAATATAGGACGAGAGAGTCGAGTCTAGCTCATTAAAAAAATTAGGAATAAAAATAGGTAATGCCTGAAAGAGGTATAAAAATTTGGGCAGTATATTCATTTTAATTGAGTTGATACGTCCCACAAGGGACATGGAAAAGGGCGTCCACTTTGTGAGGGATCCCTTCACTTGGTTCAACAGTTGAATCAGATTCTCTTTGAACAGGTTTTTATGTTTTTTTGTCACTGTGACACCAAGGTATGTGAATTTTTGTCTTTCAATTCTGAACGGCAGATTGGCTAAATCTGACATATTGGCTTTATTACCTATTGGGAGAAGCTCACTTTTGGTGAGGTTCAGCTTATACCCAGAAATCTGACCAAATTGGCTAAATATGTCGAGAGCAAAAGGCAATGAGGTTGATGGTTTGGAAACAAAAAGTAGAAGGTCATCTGCATAAAGCGACACTTTATGTTCCATATCATTCCTCCAAATGCCGGAAATCTCTTTACTGGTTTTAAGTGCAATGGCGAGGGGCTCTATGGCCAGATCAAAAAGCAGGGGACTAAGAGGACAGCCCTGACGGGTGCCTCTTTGTAATTTAAAAGGTTTTGAGGTCTGAAAATTGGTACGAACTGTGGCAGACGGTTGCTGGTATAATAGTTTAATCCATGAAATGAAGTTTCCTCCAAAGCCAAATCTACTAAGGACCGCAAAAAGATAGTCAAACTCAACCCGGTCAAAGGCTTTTTCAGCGTCCAGAGAGACAACACACTCATCTGAATCTGAGGCGCTGGAATAAATGATATTAAGCAACCTTCTAACATTGAAATATGAGTGCCGACCTTTAATGAAGCCTGTTTGGTCTTTTGAAATAACCGATGGTAAAACAGTTTCAAGTCTACGGGCAAGAATTTTGGCTAAGATTTTGACATCTGTATTTAGAAGGGAGATAGGTCTGTATGAGGTGCATTCCACTGGATCTTTGCCCTTTTTTGAAATAAGAGTGATGCAAGCCTCATAAAATGACTGAGGGAGGGACTCTTGTTTAAAACAGTCAGTAAGGGTGGAGCTGAGCTCCACAGAGAGTAAGTCTGAGAATTGTTTGAAAAATTCTGAGGGGAGACCATCCGGTCCTGGGCATTTGCCAGACTGCATTGAGGCTATTGCTAGGGAGACTTCTGCCTGGGAGATGGGTTCATCTAACCTGTTCTTAAGTTCTGGTGAAATTACAGGGATGTGAAGTTTAGCCAAGAAATCAACAGTCATGTTGGAATTGGTCTGTGACTGTGAGCTGTAGAGCTCCTCGTAGAAGTCCCTGAATGCATCATTAATCTGACCGTGATCTGTGACTATACTGCCATCTTGTTTTCGAATTCTAGAGATATTTTGCCTTGCCCTAGAGCCCTTGAGCATGGTCGCTAATAGTTTATCGGGTTTGTCGCCATGCACATAAAATTTGGATTTGTTGTGTAAGAGCAGGCGTTCAGCTGAGTGTGTTGTCAAGAGGTCAAGCCTTGTTTTAAGTTCAACGCGCCTTTTGAACAGTTCAGGACACTGATTCAGAGCATATTTTATATCAACCTCTTTGATTTGTTGAATTAGGTTGTTCTGTTCATAGGTGGACTGTTTTTTAATTTTGGCTGAGTAGGCAATAATCTGGCCTCTAATGTAGGCCTTAAAAGTATCCCACACCACAAGGCTGGAGGTCTCATGGGAGGAGTTAGTGGCGAAAAAGAAACGTATCTCATCCTGAATAAACTTTACAAAGTTTTCATCAGACAGTAGGGTTGAATTGAAACGCCATGATCCAGTTCTTAGGGGGAGGTGAGGAAGGGACAGGGACAAAGTGAGTGGGGCGTGGTCTGAGATAACTATGCTATGATAGTCACAGGAACGGATCTGCTGCAGCCATTTAGAATCTGTAATAAGATAATCAATTCTTGAGTAAGTTTTGTGTACATGTGAAAAGTATGAGTACTCCCTCTTGTCAGTATTTAAAGTACGCCACACATCACACAGCCCGTACTCAGATAAAAAGGTTTGGATGACTGATGCAGATTTGCTTATGGCATTACTTTTAAGGGATGAGCGGTCCAAAGCTGGGTCCAACCAACAGTTGAAATCACCCCCCAGGACCAGTGAGTATTTATTGAGGTCAGGTAGGAAAGAGAATAGTTGTTTAAAAAAATTCTCATCATCTGTATTAGGAGCATAAACATTGACCAGGGCGACCAGAGTGCCATGCAGTTTCCCACTTACAATAATAAACCTGCCATGTTCATCAGCCACCACATTATCGGCCTCAAACGGAGTATTCTGGCTGATCAGTATAGAAACCCCTCGTGCCTTAACCTGAAAATGGGAGTGAAAACATTGTCCCTTCCAGCAAGCCAGGAGACGACCCCCGTCCAAGGTCCTGATGTGAGTCTCCTGCAGAAACACCACATCTGTATTAAATCGTTTAATATGGGAAAAAACCTTCCTTCTCTTCACTGGGTGGTTTAAGCCTTTGACATTCCAACTTAAAAAATTTACATACTGACTCATACGATTTCAGAGTGTACATGTTATCCTACTTTGATAAGTACGATAGCAGTATGGCAGGCAGAGATTGGAACAAAAGAGGTGAAGAGAGGTTGCAGTACCTTGCAGGACCCCTGGCAGTGACCTTAGCCTCCCCCCCAAAACCTCCCCCAAACATAAACAGCTGCTAAACAAAAAATAACAATGTAGCAGCAAGCTCTTCAAAATTAACATTCTTAGAGATCCAATCTTCCAGTAACCAATAACCTTGGAATAAAAAAAACTGAACTTTCTATAGCAAACTAACCACTGCTCCTAGTGGGTATGAAGTAGTATAGACCCCCCCACATTGATATAGATTTTGAGACATAGTTTACTGGTTGTCGTAAACACCATAGGAAAGTAGTATTGCAATACAAATTGAGGCAACCACAAGAAATGGAATGATAGAGCTACCCTTCCATTCATTAAGTCCAATACCAGCCAAAAGGATGGCCAGAAAAAGTCCATTGGAAATACGGCAATATGACAAGTCTATTTTTACAGTACCTACTGCGTCCTGAGGAAAAGCAGCCTGCCTGTGTTTCTGAAGAAAGCCCTCGGCAAAACGTTGCTCCTTTATTGGTCTTCCTGTGGTTTTGGAAGCCTCTTGATGAACTGTTGAGCCTCTTCCACAGAACCTAAAAATTTTCTGGCACCGCTGGATTGCGTAATGCGGAGACGGGCTGGGAAGAGAAGAGCCGGCTTCAAGCCCCGTTTGTAGAGCTCCGCCATGATGCCCTTATACTCTGCGCGCTGGGCCAGGACGTCTGGACTGTAGTCCTCCACAATACGGAGAGACGCACCTTTGTAGTCGAGCTTTCCTCTCCTCCTGGCTTCCCGAATGATGAGATCTTTAGTCAGGTATCGATGCAGGCGAAGGATCACCGGGCGGGGAGGACGTCCTGCGGGCCGTTTGGCTGCCAGAGAACGGTGCGCTCTATCGAGCTCTGGTGGAGATGGGAGCACCTCTTTCCCAAATAGCTCACAGAGAAGGTTGGAAAAAAACTGAGTAGGGCGCCCACTTTCAGTGTCTTCGGGCAGACCGAGGATGCGAATATTCTGCCGTCTGCTGCGGCTCTCTAGGTCAGTCACTTTATCTTTTAGCTTAGCGTTGTCTTCACGGAGAGCAGCACATGAGTCTTCGAGACTAGCCACTCGCTGGCCCAGATCCTCTGTTGCGAGCTCCAAGGAAGAGATACGCTCTGCCTGTTCCTCCAGGGCCTGCCGCACCTGGTCTAGCTTGGAGCTCAGCATCTTGACAGAAGACTTGAACTCAGATTTCAGATCCTCACCATGCTGCTGAAAAAGTGCGGTGATAGCCTCTAGCGTTAAGCTAGCGTCCTCCTTCTTACTTCCTTTCGCGCTCTTACAGGCCATCTCTAGTGCGCAAATAATCAAAAATACTTGCCAAGAATGTTTTTTGTATTGATAGGCGGCGTAGAATTAGTTTTCTGTGGGGTGAATTTAGTTAAAAGTCTGGATTTTTCCGGAGCAGTCCGTTGCTACGTCTAACCTGTCCGCATGGCAAACCGGAAGCCCCAAAGATAAAACTTTAAAAACCAAACTGAGAAGAAAGAAGCTTCTGAGTGGAAGACTGAAGGGAAAAAGTCCTCTTCATCTCAAACTTTAAATTCTAATGAACATTTAACACTGGAACTGGAAGACATTTAGAATATCCTAAATACATAAACAGAATCTACAAAATAAAAGGAATTATAAAGTGCATGGTCTCAATTAAACCTTGTTTTAAAAGAACAATTTTGTTAACAAAACACCAGATTGAAGACTTTATTCATCCAGTTTTTGGTAGAAACAGAGAAACAAATCAAGCAAATGGAAATTGAGGACAGGAAGGCGACAACAGGACAGGTGCAGGTTCTAGGTCAAGCCCTTTAACGACTCAGAATATAATCACCACTTTTCAAAAACTAACTTCTAAATATTACTTAAATAAACAGCAGAATACCTGCAGCATTCCTTAAGAAAGATTGCCAAGAAAGTTTCAAGTCAACAATCAGGAAGCGACAGCTGGGAAAACTTTCAGGGTTTCCTACAGAAAACCTGCTGAGTCCAGTGGAAGAGCTGCTCTTACATCAGCGGTCTGCTGCGTGTTTCGGTTATAAATGTCAAGTTACAGAAAGTCTGAGGTGCAGGATCAGGAATCAAAACTCAGAAATAACAGCATGTGAAGCCAACGGAAAACTGATGGGACGGCACAATTGGTTCACAACTCCTCAGTCAGTTCAATGTCTTAACTATAAACCTTTACTTTAATCTGTCTTTACCATCACTGGTGGAGAAAATCCCCATCTAAAATAACAACCCAAAGCTTGGTGAGGGGGGGGGAAAAAAGCCTGGTGGCCCCGCCAGGGTGATAAAACACTTGGAGAAACTGACTTCAGTCTATAGCTCTGGTGGTAAGCGGGAACCCTGTCTATATCGTCATCTCTAAATAGGAACACTGTATCTATATTTCTAAGCAATCTTTGGGCTGCTCTTGGTCAGATCCCTCACCTAGGACCGTTTGCCCCGGCAGACCCAACCCAAATAGATGCATGAAGCCTCCGACAGCCCTAGGATCACTGGGACACTCAAACCCCTCCACCACGATAAGGTGGCAGCCCACGGAGGGGAAAAACAAAGACAGAAACAGTTCCATTCTCTGACCTGAACTGATCTGTAGAGAGGCCAGAAGGTGGCGCTCTTGTGTTTCTAACTAAACAACAAGTTTAGTTAGAAACTAAACCTTTTCTAACTAAAAAACTTAGTTAGAAACTTAGCTTTTTGTTTTCTCAGTTATTTTTCTCTCCACAGAAGCTACACCTGGTCTGGTGTTCTGACTAGCTGTGGTTGCTTCCTGGAAAAGGTCATTGGCTGACATGATGCTGCCATCACCTAACCGTTCTCCCTCTCCTTTTCATTTCCACGAACATGGAAAGTTCTCCTAATCAGTTGACCTGTTGTTGTGTCTCTGCTCTGTCTTCTCTCACCTCCAGTCCGGTCATAGCAGGTGGCTGCTGGTACTGAGCTCGTTCTGGTTCTGCTGAAGATTTCTTCCTGGTAGAGCGGAGTTCTTCTGCTGCACTGTCGCTACATGCATGCTCTGTGTTAGGGACTGCTGTAAGTCAACAACTCAACACAAGCGATTTGCTGTCGCCCCCTGCTGGTCAGATGGAGTGAATGCTGTAAGTAACGAATCCATACAGTCTGTTGGGTTTATTTGGTACAAACTTTTTAAACTACTTTATATTAAGTGAACCTAATGAATTGATAACTTGGATCAATAGTAATCTGACTAAATTGAAATGACTTTTTATAAAATGCCTCGACAACAACATCGTTGTGAAATTAGCGTTATAATTATAAGCTTTTAATGTTTTTGGTATCTATTTTGGGGGTTTGAATGTTTTGGTATCTATTTTGGTGTTTGAATGTTTTGTTATTTTTGGGGGGGTTTTGAATGTTTTGGTATCTATTTTGGGGGTTTTGAAACTTTCTTGTATTGGTTGTTGGGGTTTTTGTTTTTTTATATTGTTTATTTTTGGGGCTCATTTATTAGTTTGAAAGTTCAATTTTATATATTGCTAATTCACAACAAAATGTCATCTCAAAGCACTTTGAAGTAATTTTACTTCAATCACATGTATTCATATTGCTAATGCTATAAGCTCAGTTGATTATTAAGTAGTTCTACAAGTTTGTACCAAACTAAACTCAGCAAATTGTATGGAGTCGTTACTTACAGCATTCACTCCATCTGACCAGCAGGGGGCGACAGCAAATCGCTGGTGTTGAGTTGTTGACTTTACAGCAGTCCCCAATACAGAGCATGCATGTAGCGACAGTGCAGCAGAAGAACTCCGCTCTACCAGGAAGAAATCTTCAACAGAACCAGAACCGAGCTCAGTATCAGCAGCCATCTGCCATGACTGACTGGAGCTGAGAGAAGACAGAGCAAGACACAACAACAGGTCAACTGATCAGGAGAACTTTCCATGTTCGTGGAAAGGAAGAGGAGAGGGGAGAACGGTTAGGTGATGGCAGCATCATGTCAGCCAATGACCTTTTCCAGGAAGCAACCACAGCTAGTCAGAACAGGAGACCAGGTGTAGCTCCTATGGAAAGAAAAATAACTGAGAAAACAAAAGCAGTTGAAAATAAATTATATAAAAGAAAATGACAAAAGCATAAATACAGACAGATCACAATAAACCAGTCTAAGCCTACTCATAATAAATGCCATAACCATGGTAACGACGCTAAAATGATGCAAAAACACACCCTCAAACATCAATATACATTAAATTCTAACATTTAAACATATCTAAAATAAATAAAACTAAACAAAATTGTTCATAAAAAAAGAGAATGGCTAGAGAAGGCCAAAGTACCCAGACTGAAGACTTGATCCAGTTTTGGAAGAAAAAAAAAAAAAAAAAGATAACTGAAGTCCGTTTTGATAAGCGTTTCAAGTTCCAGTTATTTTCTTCTGTCTGTCGATGGTGGGGGCAATGAAGTACAAAATCCAAGAGAAAAAAAAAAGACGATCCAGTGGATTTCTGAACGACAACCGGACAAACAACAGGACAGGTGCAGGTTTAACTCTTTAGCAACTCAATGAATAGTCACTTTTCAAAAACTCACACTTGTAATATCAACAGCAAAAATACCTGCAGTATTTCTTGAGGAGATTACACGACATGATGATAGGGTAATATAATGTCTCCATCCATCAGCAGGGGTTGGAGGAGAGAGGAAAGCCTTTTCTGTTGGATGATGGGATCCGAGAAGGGCGAATCCGAGACGAAAAACTAGATGATCCAGGAGAATTCCTAAAGGACAAAAGGACAACAAGACAGGTGCAAGTTTAAGGTCAAACCCGTTCTATGAAGTCATCATTTCAAATAGTCAAAATACTCTCTAATAACAGCAAAAATACCTGCAGCATTCTTGTGGAAGACATCTGAGCCCAATGGCAGGGTCACTGAGGGTCATCCATCACCAGGTGGCATTAAGGTTCTTTTTCGTTGTTGTTGGGGCAATGATCCAGGAGGGTTGCTGAAGGACAACACAGGACAGGTGCAGTTTAACTCTTTAGCAAACTCAATGAATGTCACTTTTCAAAAACTCACACTTGTAAATATCAAACAGCAAAATACCTGCAGTATTTCTTGAGGAAGATTGCCGACACTGATGATAGGATAATTAATGTCATCCATCAGCAGGGGGTTGGAGGAGGAGACGAGGGCCTTTTCTGTTGGATGATGGGGATCCGATGAAGGTCGAATCCGAGACGAAAAACTAGATGATCCAGGAGAATTCCTAAAGGACAAAAGGACAACAAGACAGGTGCAAGTTTAAGGTCAAAACCCGTTCTCTGAAAGTCATCATTTTCAAATACTCAAAATACCTCTCTAATAACAGCAAAATACCTGCAGCATTTCTTGAAGAAGATATCTGAGCTCGATGGCAGGGTCACTGAGGTCTCCATCAGCAGTGGGGGAGACGAAGGCCTTTTCCGTCGGCCATTGTTGGGAGCAGTCGGGGAGTGGATGGGTCACTTGAGGACTTTTCTCCCCCATCAGTCGCTGGGATTTTGTTGTCACTGCAATAGTTTTCAAGCATTTACCTGTCGGCCGGGTTCGTTTTCACACAAACCCGACCGAAAGGTAACCAACCCTTACCCGTCGGGAGAGTTTGTTTTCACACAAACCCGACCGAAAGGTAAACCAACCCTTACCCGTCGGGAGAGTTCGTTTTCACACAACCCCACCGAAAGGCAACCAACCCTTTACCCGTCGGGAGAGTTCGTTTTCACACAAACCCGACCGAAAGGTAACCAACCCTTACCCGTCGGGAGAGTTCGTTTTCACACAAACCCGACCGAAAGGTAACCAACCCTTACCCCTCGGGAGAGTTTGTTTTCACACAAACCCCACCGAAAGGTAACCAACCCTTACCCGTCGGGAGAGTTTGTTTTCACACAAACCCCACCGAAAGGTAACCAACCCTTTACCCGTCGGGAGAGTTCGTTTTTCACACAAAACCCCACCGAAAGGTAACCAACCCTTTACCCGTCGGGAGAGTTCGTTTTCACACAAACCCCACCGAAAGGTAACCACCCTTTACCCGTCGGGAGAGTTCGTTTTCACACAAACCCGACCGAAAGGTAACCAACCCTTACCCGTCGGAGAGTTCGTTTTCACACAAACCCCACCGAAAGGTAACCAACCCTTTACCCGTCGGGAGAGTTCGTTTTCACACAAACCCCACCGAAAGGTAACCAACCCTTTACCCGTCGGGAGAGTTCGTTTTCACACAAACCCGACCGAAAGGCAACCAACCCTTTACCCGTCGGGAGAGTTCGTTTTCACACAAACCCCACCGAAAGTTAACCAACCCTTTACCCGTCGGGAGAGTTCGTTTTCACACAAACCCGACCGAAAGGTAACTAACGCTTACCCGTCTGTAGGGTTTGTTTTCACACACTCGACCGAACTGTATGTGAAAAACACCGAACACACAACCTTTTGTTACCAAGGGTAACCCCTTTTGTAACCAAGATCAAAAGTTAAACATAGCCTACAGTGTTTTTCATGAGTGAGCATGGTGCCTGGAATAGATCAACCCCTTCGTTGTACTCATTTGTAACTAATACCTTAAACTCATCCGAGTGACTTCATAGCCCTTGAGTACCCAACCACATTTCCTGGCGTTGTATTCACACTCCTACCTACCTTTCAGTCCGAGGCCTTCTGGCGTCTTGAGTCGTCGTTCCATCTCAACAAAAACTGTTGATGGCCTTCCATATCTTCCGGTCCATATACATATCTTCCCGGTCCACATACCATAGCTTCCCGGTCCACATACCGTGTGGTGCTGAGAAGGCCTTAAATTCTCAACCATGACCTCAAAACTATCATTCACCACCATAGATACTGCGGATGCATGTGGTGACAGGGAGGAAAAAAAATCTTCCCGTTAACAGGAAGATTTCAAAAAAAAAAACGGCCATCAAACATTGGCTAAAAGTTATAAAAGCTTAAGCTTAACACTTTCCAAAAAGAAAGACTTCCCTTTAACAGGAAGAATAAAGAGACAGAAAAAAAAGAGCTGCTTCAGGAGTGTTTCTATAGGAGAAAAGGGAGTTAGTTGTAGTAGAAGCTCCTGTGGTGGCTTCATCTGAGAAGAAAAAAAATGTTATTTGCAACAAAAAGTCCACCAGTTGCTTAGTCTAGGAGGGAAAATGGGTTAAAAACAAATTTAAACACTGAACAGGTTCCAGTTGATCCTCTCCAGATGGAAAACAAGGAGCTGAAAACCTGTAAATAAGAAATGGTGGATTACAGTGTGAACATTACCTCTGCATCCTGCGGCCTGCAGCTCCAGGAGATCTCGACCTGCTGCTGCTGTGCAGAGCTGCACACGTGTGTTAGAATCATGGCAGCAAACCAGCAAAATGCAAAGACCTTTGCACGGTTTTCCCCTCAAACTAACCGACTAAGTTGAGTAATGCTGTTGGATGCAGGTAATGTTAGCTAAGAGATGACAAGCTAATATCAACACAGCACCTTAAGCTTGTTAACAAGCAGCCTGTAGGCTACTGGTGTTTGTTTATGTTCAAAAGTGGGAAGTACTTGTTACATTCGAGTAGCTTTTTTTTGGGGCGGGGGGGAAGGAAAGGTACTTGGAGCAGTTTTATTGCACTGTACCTTTTTCTTTTACTTGAGTGATATTATTGCTTAAGTAGATTCATTTTACACCCACAGAATAAGCCGATGATATATGGCAAGCCGTTTTAACATAAATTCGGTTTCTTCTGACTATCCGTAATTACGTTCTAGATATCTAAAAATGCATTTTGACTAGACAAAACTACATTTTGACTATCTGGAGCGGTAACTTAAGATATCTGCATTTACATTCTGACTAGTAAGAATAATAATTCGAGATATCTTCAATTACATTTGACGAGTCAAAATTCCTTTCAAGATATCTCAAATTACGACACTGGTTCCGTCATTAATTACAATTTAAGATATCTTTAACTTAATTATGACTAGTCAAAATTACAATTTTAGATATCTGAATTAAGAATTGCGTGGAAGCCCCTTTGTGCTGTCCAAACAGTTGCCTGCAGAATTTTATGTTTCCTGCACAAAATTGTCGATAAATGCCACAACATAGAAAGAGCTCGGCCATGTTGGATATGCAGAGAACTCAAAACTTCATCAACTATAAGACTGCTTCTCAAATCTGCAAAGAATTTCCTGTTTATTCGTTTCCGACAAACCGAATGCACTTAAAAACTGCTTTGAAAAGCTAAAATTGCTATTGTCAAAGCATTTTCAACATATGAAATGTTTTTTCTATTTTTTTTTTTCTTCTATTTGTCATTGCTTTATTGAACTTTCAAATTGCCACGTAAGTCAGGGTCGTTTTGACTACACATAATATATTCAAGATATCAGTTAATGTCATTCTGACTAGTCAGAATGTTAATTTAAGATATCTTAAATAGAAAAGCTGTGTAATTCAAGATATCTCCAAATCATTCAGAGATATCTTAAAAAGAATTTTGACTAGTCAAAATTACAATTTAAGATATCTTTAATTTAGTTTTGTCTAGCAATTATTTGCTTTTAAGATATCTATAATTTAGTTTTCACTAGTCAAAACTACATATTTCCTATCCAAAAATAAATGTAAGATATCTCGAATGTTGTTGTCATTCGAGATATCTTTAATTAGAATTATGACTAATCAAAACTAAATTCGAGATATCTCGAATTTACTTTATGATTAGTCATAATTTGATTGTAGATATCTGAAGTGTGCATTTCAGATAGTTAGTAATTCATTGTAGATATCTTGAATTGAAGTCTCCATACAACTCTATGATAAATCTGACGTCATTTCGACTTGTCAGAATGTAATTAGAGATATATCAAATAGGTATTTTATTAAGTCAAAATATAATTAGAGATATCTTAAATCGCTAAAACGTCTAGTCATAAAACAATTTGAGATATCTGGAACGTAAGGGCGGCAAAACCGAATTTAAGTTGAAACGGCTTGCCGTAGCTTAGCCCCCCTGTTAAACTCGTCTGTAGCCGAGCCTGTCGTCGATGGAAAAAGACAAAAACTAAAAGTAAGGTTTCCGAAATATAACTTACCGAATAACCAACGCAGCGATTTCAAACATGGCACTCCAGCAGCCTACTAGCCTTCACTGCAGCCTCCTCGCAGGTCAAGTAGGCCTCGATGTCCATAATCGATCAGCTGGCAGCTCCAGCTGCCATTTTATCTCAGATGTTTCAGGGACGCCAACAACCAAACAAACCGCCGCTGAGAGGCCGCGGTCAGGTCTCTCCTTGTGTGCTGCTCTGTTTGGACACAAAAAATTACTTCACCAACGTCTTCGGTGGTAAAAGACAAAAACTTAGAATAAGGTTCCGAAAATAACTTACCGAATAACCAACGCAGCGATTTCAAACTTGGCGTCACTGCGGCCTGCTTGGCGTCACTGCGGCCTGCTCGTTGGCCTACTTTCAAGTACAAGACGCCAAACTAGTCCTCGTCGAACACCGACACGATTTCAGTCGGATCCACAAACATTTCAGTCTTTAGGCTGGCGTCCACTCGGATTCCGCGTGTTGGGAGATCAGAGAACATCGTGTTAAATCCACGTCCCCAAATTCATGAATGTCAGACTGACAGTTCCGTGTCCGTGGAGTCAAGTGCTAGCAGGATCTTTTTTTTTTTTTTTTTTTAAAAAACGCTCATGTAGAAACTGCGTCATCTTTATATCCTATATGGCGCATGCGCGTCACGCTCATTGATAACAAAAAATGGCGCCATTCGCCACTGTTGCCAGATTTTAAATTTTCCAGCGCAAACACAAGGTAAAACTAAACCTATAAAACCTGCCCAACTGCAAAGGAACAGTGCAAATTTAAACCTCTAATAAAACTCATGTTAATAGCACTTTATGTTTTACTCATAATCTATCGCTAATATATTTGTAGAATAATTTAGAGAAACAGAACAATGTAACATTTATTTTTCATAATGTAGGACTGATTTTTTTTAAGTTTTCAAAATGTACATTTTTCTAAGAACTAATACATTTTTAGAAAAATTAGACAAACCCTAAAACTATAAGAGGGATAAATGTGCTTTTTATATTTTCAAAGCTAAATACCAAACTGCTGCTCCAGTATGTCCTGACTCTTATGGAGAGTGAAGAGTGTCAAATGATAATAAATAACTTATGTAATAATTATTTAAGTGTGCCATTAATTTATTAAAACTCTTCACTGTTCATAGATCTGTCTTTTGATCCATCTTTAAATAATATAAGTTTATTCACAAATTGCTTATTTAAAAAATGTAAGTAATGTTTTGTAAAATAAATTCTTCTTTATCTTTGATTATTTTTTGCAAATATAACTCAACAGATCTTAATTAAATGTTCAGCTTGGATTTAATTTAAATGTAAATTATGAACTTTTTGTCATCTTGATATTTCTGAACTAAATAAACTTTATTAAAAGTTTATTTTAATAAAGTCAGAATCCAGAGCTGTGCAGATTACTACCAACTTCAACTGCGATCTCTACAGAAACAGAGACGCTTGGCCTTCAGTGAAACCACCTGTCAGATCAACTTTTTTGTCAAAAATCGTTTAGTTTCAACCATATTTATTATCTTTCAAGTCCCTTACTTAACTATTAACCATTTATTTAAGGAAAGTTGTGAAACTGCAAAATAAAACAGAATTTTCCTCCACTTGTCAATTTTCTCTAATGTGTTTTGAAAAAACATTCAACTTAAAGTAGCAGTAAAGCTGAACTGATAACGTGCAGAGGTTGCATAAAACAACATAGAATAGAAGTACTTTATTCATCCCAGCAGGGAAATTACTTCACAGTTACAGCATAGAGACACAATACTAAGACACAATAACAACTACCACTGAGTAGTAGTTGTAGATAAAATAAAAAATAAAAATAAAATATGAAATGCTGTTAATATAAGAAACAACTTAAGAGCAGTCCTTGCAAAGATTCAAAAAATGCAGATATGTATATGTAATTATATGTACAGCAAGTGTGCCACAGTTCAGTTGTGCAAAATTGGACTGATTAGTGCAGAACAATGATTTAGCTTTTATTGTACAGTGAGATGGCATGTGGCAGGAAGGATTTCCTGTATCTGTCCCTACGACAGCATAGCTGGAGCAGCCTATGTGAGAAGGTGCTCCTCTGTCTGTCCACTATGTGGTGGAGAGGGTGCTGTTTATTGTCCATAATAGACAGAACCTTCTTCAGTGTCCTCCTCTCCACCACAGTTTCCAGGGACTCCAGCCTTAGTCCCAGTACAGAGCCAGCTTTCCTGATGATTTTGTCCAGTCTATTAGAGTCGCTGGCTCTGATGCTGCTTCCCCAACACACAGCAGCAAAGAAGATGGCACCGGCAACAACACTGTGATAAAAGGTCTCCAACATCTTGCTGCACACATTGAAGGATCTCAGCTTCCTTAAAAATAGAGTCTGCTCATCCCCTTCTTGCACACAGCGTCAGTGTTAGAAGCGATCAAATTGTGTATTAACAGGCAAGACAACAGTTCAGTGTGGCTACACCGCCTAATAACTTTCTGCCATGGCAGCACAGTGCTTCCCGTACATGGAGGAGAAAAATCATAGCAGTCTCTCAGTTCATTGAGCAATACAGAATATAAGCTCTCAAATAGCTTATTTATTATATTTTTATACTACCATAAACCATAAATAGAGTTAAAATGTAAATTTTCTGTGTTTAACTGAAATATTTTCTACATTATGCTAAAACAATATCTATGGTTGGGTAAATTCTCTTTCATGCTCAGTCTTTAGTGTAAGACAGTTTAGGACGCCCCCTTGTGGATTGAAGTAATCCCTTCACTCCTTCCAGAGCCTGAGATTTATTGCTGGTGTGTTTTTCAGAGAAGAAAAGCAACACATGGAAAATATTTAACATTAATTCCTGAAGGTGGGGTCTCTGTGTGCAGGTGAGGTTTTCTGAATCAGTGGGACTGACCACCTGTCTGAGCTCGGGGACGTGGGAGGGGCTCACGGCAGGCTCTGTCCTAGGATGCCCTCTTGACTTGGTGGTGGGAGACAGTAGGACTCTGGCTGCTGTAACATCACTGTCTCCCACTCCCAAGTAAGAAGCTGCTGCTGAACTGCAGAGCTCCTTCAGTGACAGATTGCTGCATCGGAGCCCAAAGGAGCATTATTGCAGCTCCAGCAGCTGTTAGACTTTGTAACATCACTGCTTCCTTCTGGTATTTGCACATTCCAGCTGATATTTGCAAAGTTTTTCTGAGTTTTGTGAATAGTCTGTCACTTTTTTCTATCTAGACATATGCACATTTTGTGCATTTTTTAAAATTATTCAACTCAGTTGCACACTTTTACTAATCTGAGTATGCTATTTATAATAACTATACTGTATTATTTTCCTTATGTTGTAAATTTGCCGTTAGTGTACTACAACTGTCCTTTATCATTCCTCAGTTACGCTACGTGTGTAACATACCTGCTATAATTAGCATAATTTGTAATTAGCTTACATCATACCGGTATTATTATGACTATTTATATTAACCCTACAGGAGTAGCAAGCTAAAAAAAATATATTTGATTTAAAATGCAGAGGAGTATTTAAATGTGCCATATCATTTAAACTACACACACAATGAGTTCTGGACGAGCAGCTGCATCCAAAACCTACGTCACCAAGTGGGAATGCAGATCAGCCTCCGGAGCAGAGGAGAAGGCTCTTTAGAGGGACAAATCATGCTTTCCTGTCTGGCTAAAGGCCCTGTTCATCTTCCCATGTCTGAATTTTTCAGGGAACAAAGTGACCAGATCAGACATTTTAGAATAATTATGAATGCTTCAGATAAGGCCCATATTGGATTTTTTTTTTTGTATTTTCCATGCACATAGGGTCTTTTATAGCACAATCAAGTAACTGTGTTAGCTACAGTTGCTGTAAAAATGCTGTATATACCAAACATGACTTAATTTGATGCCTTGAAATTGGGCTTCTATCTTTTTAAGACCGTGGTGTCAAACTTCAGTCCTGCAGCTTTTAGGTGTCTCCCTGCTTCACCACACCTGGCTCCTATATTATATTAATATTTTGATATAAAGCTCAAAAAAGTTTTTTACTTTTAAACTGGCACTCGGAGAAATATTCATATCCCTTGCAAGCACCCAGACTCCTCTCTCAATGTTTTCATTGCACACTTAGGTATTTTGATCAATCCCATTGTTCCAACTTTGTAGGAACAATTTGCCTTCTATTGTTTCAAAATGACAGCCCACAAGTTCATAAAGAAATGTCTATAAAGACATGCATGAGTGATATCAGTGTGGAAGAATATGGGGGAATTTTACTGCCACAAGTCGAAAGCAGGATTTCAGACTGAAGGAAACAAACGCACCCAGTACAACACTTTTATTCTATTGGCTGAGAGGTTGCCAGGCAACGGTACTTTTTCTTCCAAGAGAGCAGAAAAGAATTTGCATGCGAGCAGAGAGGTTTGATCCGAGCAGAGACCAATTCTGAGCAGACTCCAGTTCATCTTTCAAATGCCGGATCTCGTTGTGGGCCATGGCCAACCTGCGGGAACCTTCTTCCACATCCCGCTCCAGTCGGGAACACTCCTTCTCCAAACGTCTTGGTTCACCGGCCAAAGGTGTCTCCCCCACCCTGGAAGGGGATGAAGACACATGCTACCAAAATGGACAAATCTGAAGCAATTTAAATGTTTGCAAATAACAAAGAAAGACTTGAGTAAAAATATCCAAAACAAGCTGAGACAGAGACAACACCTTGAGATACGATCTGGAGAAAGATGCATGAGTGGTGTTGGACCTTGAACTTCTGTCATGCAAAGTTTATCTGCTGCTGGCAAGATTAGTATCACTGGAAAAGGCAAAACAAAGAGTGACGTTAGAGAATAAAAAAACTGGCATGCAGAAGATGCCCACAAAGTCAGTTTCATGATCATCCAAATGACAAAAAAGCAGTTTCATAGTTTGTTAGTCCATGCAGAATACAATGCTGCTTAGTATGAAAGTGCTGTTACAAGATCAATAAAGATATTTTACAGATTTTCTCAGTCGCTTCGGTGCATTTCTCGAATCATTCTCAACATTTGCAAAACGGTAAACACATTTCTCAAAACAGTTTGTACAAACAGAACACCATGGATTACCTGCAAAAACCAATGTCTTTCTCAAAATCCTTAGCTCATTTCTCAAAATTAAATATCTGTGTCAGTGAACACGTCAAAGCCTCAATAAGACAAGTCCTTATTTCATCGAGTACAAATAAGACAGTCAAACTGATTAGTAATGTTGTCAATACAAGAGTATCCTGTCCAGTCCCTTGCCTTTTCATTGTCAGAAACGTAACATCGTCTTGTGCTCCAGCTATACAGTATAATCTATATACCGGACAGTTGATGGTTCATGAGATGCAACTTTGAGCTACTTCAGAAAATTGCTCGATCTTTGGTTGAGCTGATGCCTCACACATTTTGAGAACGTCAGGATTCACCTGGGAGCAATGTACCAACTCAGGACAGACTTAGTAAGAAAAGACTAATGAAAATGTACAGAAATATGCCCAACATATTATTACAACTTTGCATGTTAAGACTTTTGCTTAAATGTTGTTTAGGTTGAGATGATTCAAGAGATAACTACACATTTCAGTCAACATGACATAAGCAACAGAAAAGGTAGGAAAAAGTAGAGAACTGTACATAATCACTTTCATGGATATATCAAAGCATTTCAACTGGTTGAAAGAAATGAGAAACTGCTTTTCTTGATGTGCATGAGAGACGCAATAATACGAAGGTTGGGCAAGTAGCTTTGAGAATTACAGTTCTGTTCTGAGAAATGCACCAAAGTAATTGAGAAAAACTGTAATACTGGACAAATGTTCTGAGAAAAGAAAGTTATCCAAACCAACCGAGCTCTATGTTAAAAATCCTCCAAACACTCATCAAATCCTGGTACTAGCTTTAGTGAGCTATTAGTTTTTAATATTGAGCTGACTTGGCTTGGATAGTTTTGTTTCCCATTCATAAATTAAATCAGAATTTGAAAACTGTATTTTGTATTTACACAAGTTTTCTTAGTGTGATATTTTTTTTCTCGCATTTTTAAAGGGAACACAGAAACAAAAACAGAAGAAGTCTGTAAGAGGGCTAAACATGTTTCCTTAGCACTGCAGTTAGAAGCTCGTATACATACAGGTACGAAGGTGTGCTTGCTCTGCAAAGTCTTATGGAGTCCAAATATTTTCTTCCAGGAGCTTTGTAAAGGTCGTGGGGACCTCTTGTGGGTGGGCTGCAAAATTACAATTAATACCAGAAATTATTCATATAATAATCAAGAAAAAGGAAAACATATCAACTTTACCGCTGCAACCTATCATTCAATCAATCAATGCAAAGTGCTTTAATGGGGTTAACAGCTTAAGATTAATTATGCAAACAAAATGTTCAGTCTACTACAGATAAAGTAAAAATAATTACTAAGCAAATCCAACTAAATAATATATAAATTGTAAAATTGAGGAAACAGAGTATGTAATAAGTATGTATTGTAAAGAGGAAATAATTTAGAAATATTACAATTCTAAATTTGTAAGATTTTACTTCATTGTAAGAAAAACAAATATTACCGGTAACTGAACAAAAAATCTTTGTTTTATAAAATTGTAAAGACTCAAAAATAAAAAAAGGGCTTAGATCATATTAAAAATGCAACAAAACCAAACAAAAATAAAGCTTCAAAAAAATTATAAATGTTCTAAAGATGAATATCATAGTCAGCATATCTAATTCAACATTTAGTTTAGGTTTTTACATGAAAGAGTCACAAAAATCCTTCTCATGTGACCTGAATCGTCATAGTCAGAGGATTTTGACTATGACTAATTAATACTTTCAAAAAGCAATTAAAGCACCTTAAAATTAGTTCAAAAATGCACTTGTCACTCCCGCAGAGCAGGGGCGTAGGAATAAGTTTACAATTGGGGGGGACACATGTCGGAAATCTGAGATTCGTAAATATTCAACAGAAATATATCTTAAGTACGCTACTTAAAAAAAAGGCTATTTAATCTTTTACTTTATTCCTTTATAAATTGTGTCTTGCAAAAATAATGCATTTAAAATTTACATAATGCATTTGTTCATAAGATGTGAGCATATCACCAAACAAAATGACTGGAGTCTTTTATTAAGCAAAGGGAGATGTCTTTCAAGGGCTTCAGCCCTTGGCATATTTAGTGTCCGCATACACACTAGAAAATCAAATATTTCAGTTGGATTAAAAACAATTCAGTAGGCCACACAAGTGCAAAGTTTGATATGTTTTATTTTGTCAAACTTGCAATAATGGTCAAAAATGAATTTATATAGGTTGACTGACCATAGAACCATCTCTTTGATTAAACAAAATTCTGAGATGAAAGAGCCCTCACAGACAATGTAGTGAACAAATTATTCACACTTTTAATATTAAGTAAAAGAAGAAAAGAAAATCAATCAAAATATGCTTATTCAGTTTGTCGAACTGTATGACTAATTAAACCAAATCAAAAATGAAGAAATATTTACCAACAATAAATACACATTTAATAGACAAGCTTTTTAACTCACTGATTACAGTGTGCTTTAACTGTTGGAAAAGCAGTTAGCACAGAGATTATAGGCCACATAACCCTAGGTAGAGATCAACACCTCTGTGCTTCTGAACAATTGCACTTTACAGCCATGCATTTATAATTCGCCAAAAATGTGCCGGAAACATAAAAGGATGGCAAACACTGGCTTAGGCAAAAGAGCCAAAATGTTTTTTCCGCCTTTCATTTGCAGCCACAAATTGCTTGCAAACTGACTTCTTGTCCAGTAAATCAAGTTTATCTTTATGTACATGACAGACAGCAACATGATTAAGCCTGTTTTGAGTCATTGTAGACCGGAGCCACGTTTTGAGTCTACGAAGCGCACTGAAACTTCTCTCTGCCTCAGAGGATGAAACGGAGACCACCAAAAGCAACCTAACCAGAGTTTCCACTTGCCCAAAAAGTCTACGGACCTCTCCAGGCAGTCCACCAATGATCCCTGCAGCTTCTGCGCTGTTGCTAAATGAGTAGTTCAGTCTAAACATAGGAAGTTGCACTGAAAGTAACTCTCTATTCAACTCTGGGTATTTCCCAATGACTGCAGCATCAATCGTTCCACTGAGAAGTGTCTCTTCCAACTTTTGCAAAGTCAGCAAGTCATCCTGGTTAAATAGCCCAGTGAGCTGTGCATCTACAACATCCAATACTTTAAAGAATTCACCTCTGTAGTGGTCATTGGCACATTCAGGTTGATGTGTCTTAGCTCCTTCAGTGAAGCGTTTTGGGGGTGGCCTTCTCTGTGTAACTGTGATGGGTTTAACACCCAAAGACTGAACCTCAGCCATCGCCTTTTCAACAGAGTGTTGAAACTTTCTTGATTTCTTTTAGCCTTAAGTGAAGTCTGAACAACTTTCACAGCAGTCCTCATTCCAGCAATGGTTTGAGTTCTCTTCTGGAAAGAGATGCTCAGGCATTCAAGCTCATCAATCACAGGTGAGGCAAGGATGAGACCCAAAACTGTTTTACCTTTCCTAAACTGCCCCAGCAGTCCATTAGCAGTGGATGCTGTGTTTGAGGCACCAGAAGCCATCTCCTGCAAGCTAGCCAGCACTGACCCATACTGTGACAAAACATCTCTGATTGCTTTGCTCCGTACTGCCCATCTTGTGGGGCAGAGGGGTTTTATTGCAGTGCACGATGGATTCTCTGTATGTGCTGTTGCTGCATGGATTGCCTTAAACTTCCCTGACTGAGAGAAAAGAACTCCAAGCTGGTTCACCCAATCCAATGCGTCTCTGATCAGAACTGAGGCTAAGCAAGCTTTCTGTGCAATTAAATTAGTGCAGTGTGCTCCACAATGAACAAAAAGTGCTAGTGGCTGCTCTTGCTTTATCAGTGCCTGTGCACCTGCATGCTTCCCAGACATATTGGCTGCTCCATCATAAGTTTGACCTCGTAAACCATGCATTGGTAAGTTTAATCTGAGCAGCACATCTTTAACAACAGCAGCAAGGCTTTTTCCTGTTGTTTCAGAAACTGAGTACAAGCCAATAAACTCTTCATGGGGCTTCATGTCACTGTCAATGTATCGCAGACAAATGCTTTCTTGTTCTTTCCCAGAAATGTCCTGTGTTCCATCCATAATAATTGCAAACTCAAAAATTGGTAGGTTTCTGATTGTATCTGCTATTTCACTGACAATACTATTGCTCATAGAACACAAGATTTCATTCTGTATCTGTGGACTTAGGTATTCTTTCTGAGACCTCAGCAACCACTTAGCCAAAAGGGCATCATCTTCTGCCAGATTTTTTAACAGTTGATACAAATTGCTGTCATCATCGTCATGCCCTCTCAAAGCTTGTCCCTGCCGTACCAAATATTTTATGGAGCTCACAATTTTCTCCAGACAGTGCCTATTGTCACCTTGCTGAGTTGCCAAAGCACTGGATAATTGGGCATTTATAGGATGACTTTCTTGTGCAGTCACAGAAACAGCATGACAATGTGTGTGACTATTTTCATGTGCTTTAAATTTTTCGCATGCTTTTTTCCAATTTTTAAATCCAGAAGTGATAAAGGCGGGTTCGGATTTTGCACCAAATGGTGTGAGTTTGTCCTGGTAAATTGCCATGCAATAAAAACACAAAATGCCATTTTTCACTGCATCATAATGTAGCCAGGGAAATTCCTTGTACCACTTTCCTTGGAAATGTAAAGTTCTGTTGGCTAGAGCTTGAGGGTCTATGAATTTTGGATGTGGCTGATTTGGCTCTGTTCTCTGTCCACTGACTTCAGAGTCTCTCAGCTGTGTGTCCCTAGTCTGAACTCCCTAGAAGGAAATGTTACAATGTCACTCAATGCCCCTGAACTACACTTACTACAAGCAAAAGATTAAAATTTTCAACTTTTTTTGTGGACTCTCATGAAGTATCTACTCGTATGAGTTACTCTATCTTACCTGTTGCTCCACTCCTGTCTCTCCCTCACTCTGACTTCCTGCCTCTAGCCTGGTTGCACTATCCTCTCCTTTTCCTGTCTCCTTTGTGCTGTCCCTGCATTGTTGCTCCTAAACATATGAGATGGTTTCAGAAATGAGGTACAGCTCTTGAGCCTAACATGGCCAATTTTAAATCAAACAAAACATTTTATTTGTCACATTACAGACTTTACGCGCAGAGTTAATCGCAGAGGCAAATAAAATAAATCCATTAAAATCCTTTCAGAGTATTATCTTATGGACTCTGAACTAAAGTCTTTCTGACAGGGAGCTGACAGTGTGTTGAAGAATTATGGACAGGGCGCTTTGAAGCATCTGGTTCAAAAACGCATTCTAAACCTTTGGTAGAAATCCATCTATCCTTCCATTTTCTGTACACCCTTGTCCCTTAGTGGGGTCGGGAGGTTCTGGTGTGGGGTACACCCTAGACAGGTCGCCAGTCTGTCCAGACCTTTGGTAGAAATGGCGCCTTTAATTCCAGTTTGCAGTACAGAACAGAGAAAACTACAGAGTTGTCAATGTTGTGTTAATCTATTTATAGTCTAAAAAGAGGAGCCAGCAGTTTATTTGAGGAAATAAAGGTGCAGAAGTTAATTTGTTGGTTAGCCGCTGCTAAGAATTAAAATTAACTCTCCCTGTGGTTTTAACTAACGATCAGGAGCGCGGCAGGTATAATATCTGTCCATTTCGGCGAAGCAAAACCACCGGGCTAATTTCAACACAAGGGCAACACAGGTGTTGCCCTTGTGTTGTGTGACTGTTACTCACACTGACGTTACTCTTTTAAAAAAGCTGAGTAAGTCCTGCTGCTGTTTCAGCCTTTTAGTTGGTGGTGGCATTGTACTGAAATGAGATATATATATATAAAAAAAAGACATTTTGGCTAGCGTAGCAAACGTCTAGAGAAAGTTAGCAGTTAAATATTGGATGAGTGATCATCCCAAGACTAAGATGATTAAACCAAAAAGATTCAGTTCCTATATATGAAAGTGAACTGACAACAAGACGTTATAAATAAGCAATATTCATAGCAGCATTCCCGACAGACCATTTTACCTCATTCGCAAGTTTCTGACTTCTGTGTCGCTGTTTCCCTCCCTTCTGAGTGCTCACTCAGCAGTTCAGAGAGGGGAGGGGGAGTATCGTGACGTAACGCGATGCTGCGCCTTCAAAATAAAAGCACGCTAGTTAAAAAAATGTCAAAATCCAATATTTTGCGGTACAATTTTTTGGGGGGGACATATCCACCTGGCTTCAATATTGGGGGGGACATGTCCCCCCCGTCCCCCCCGCTTCCGCAGAGACTTTAGAATCAGTGTGGTGTGAACTCACTTTTTGGTCTTAATCAGCATTATAGACAAATGTTTATAATGGTCAGGTTGCAGACCAGTGCAGCAGAATTCATTAGAGTCTCAGCACTGGACTGGACTGAGATAGAAAAAACATTCTACTCCAATAAATCTCACTTTTTTACCTTGACAGTTTTTATCTGTGAAGACTTTAAAAATTAAACCCACACACCACGAAAATAATAGTTTTGGTACTACTGTTTCACCAACCGACATATGACGGGGTTCAGTGGTTCTGCGTGGGTCCTCAGTCGACTCTCTGGGTCTCCATCACCAGGATCCTGATTCATCTCAAGCAGGGAAGCCCTCTCCACCAGGAGATACGCCACCTGCTCACTGGGGGAGCTGTGAATCAGCTCAGTGAGACCCTGCTGGTACAACATTTTAGCAACTTCATTTATCTGGGAATCTGGAAGAAAGGAGTAGGAGAGGTGGATGTACTTTAACTCATAATCATTATATTTCTGGGGTTAAAAGTGTTTTGGTGATTTGGTGTTACATGAAGTCAGATATTGATAGCAAAAGCAGCACATGTTGCATCAATAAAGTGCTACATTTAATTAATTAAGAACAGAAAATAGATAAGAGAAAAGGGAGAAGGTGGCTCATTCCTATGTAATATCATACTGCAGTCACAAATAAGCACTGAAAATGTGCCAGAGGTTTCGTCAACTGTCTATAATTACTCAAACTTTTACACAATGTGCAAGTAAAAGTCCTACCTTGCAGTGAAACGAGGTGCAGCAGCTGCTTTCTGAGTTGTTCGTTCTCATCTTGTATCTCCTGAGCCAAAACGTCTTTCTGCTCTGTGAAGATTTTGATCTGCTCCAAGGACTTGCGTACCTTGCAGACAAAAAGATCGCCTTGCTCATCATTACAATCCCAGACAGCGCTGATTAACTGAGCAGTGATAATCTACCTCTGCCATCTCCGCAAAATGTTGCAAGCGTTTGGCTCCCAGATCCTTAGTCACACTGTCCAGACAGCTTCGTGTGTGAAGGAAGGTACGCCACAGAAAAGCCAGCTGAGCCTCTTTGGAGGCCTCGGGTGCAAAACCTTCCTCAGTCAGCCATGTCAAGATCTGCTCCAGCTCCTGGAAGAAGAAGCATAGACAGGATTATGTGAAGCAACAAACAGCACTTTTATGCCTGTAAAGCTTGTATTTATTTATTTTTTGCTTCTTGAATGAATTAGAATCCACAAAGGAAATAAAAATCTTCCTATACTTTTAATCAAATACAATGATAAAAGCACCATTCAGTTTTTATACTTCACTAATCTGGAACACACTTATAGAAAACTGCAAAACTGATTAAACAGTTTTTTAAATCAAGGCTAAATCCATTTTGCTTAGAGATGCCTTTGATTAATAATACCTGGAACATCGTAAAGTCTACTTTATGATGATGTTCACTTTATGATGTACATCATTGTTTATCCTTGCATTTTGTCATTGCAATGTGATTTTATTGTTGTTTTATTTTTCCTTCTAGTCATGTAAAGCGTTTTAGAAAATATGTTCTTATAGGGTCTTGCCTTGTCAATCTTCTTTATGTTTTCAGGCACAAATTTAATAAATAATAAAATAAATTGATAAAATATACTGTAATGACGCCAACACCGCAGCTGTAGTCCCGCCAAACAGGGTTTATTAGAAATAGGTACACGCTGCTATTCCTGAGGCTGCAGCTCACGCCTCTAACAAACGGGCACACTCAACTGTTAGCTTCATTGCTAACTCCCCTCTGAACTCTCCCCCACTTCCGGTCCTGGTACTCCCGCTCCACCTATCCCCCGCCCACATGACAGGCCTATCACATGAGAGTGGGAGCCAGCAGAGTCAGACAGGGAAAGCCCATAACACTCTAACAGAAAGGATCACAATGCAACTTATAACAAATACAAATAACCATATGAACCCCAGCAGAACTAAAACACAGAATCGTTACACTACCCCCCCACTACAGAGTTCCTCGCCCACGAGGGAACAAACAAAGTCATCAAAACCGTCTTGGGGCCCTCCTCGTCCGCTGTGGGCGCGCTCCCTGCGGCGCTTCAGACGGCATCGCTGGGACATCATTCGGCAACAGCGGTATGGCTTCTGGAGAAGCTGGTAGCGATACCGGCGACCCCGACTGATGGCCTTCTGGGGCCTGTGGTGCAGCCCTGCCTTGGTAGGGGGCCAACCTGTCCCTGTGCAGTGCTAGTTTTCTCCTGTTCTGGAGCATCTGCACTCTGTAAACAACCTCCCCCATGCGCTCCAACACTCTGCAGGGGCCCACCCACTGACTGTCCAGCTTCGGGCAACGACCCTTCTTTCTCCGAGGGTTGTAAACCCAGACCAACTCTCCTGGTGTAAAGTGTCGGCCCTTAGCTCTTACATCATAGTTCCGTTTTTGACGCACACCTGCTTGTTCCTGTTGTCTCCGAGCAATGCATGTGCTGTCTCCAACCTATCCTGAAGCTTTCTGGCATACTCAGGACCAGCTGAAACAGCAGGTGCATCCGGAGGGCGTCCAAAAGACAGTTCAGCTGGTGTGCGCAACTCTCTCCCCAACATGAGGAGCGATGGAGTGCACGCTGTGGAGTCCTGTACAGCTGAGCGGCATGCCATTAGCACCAGTGGAAGGTGCTCGTCCCAGTCCCCGCTGATGCTCCGCTGTGAGAATGGCCAGCTGCTGTCCCAAGGTGCGGTGGAGTCTTTCCACCAGTCCGTCGCTCTGGGGATGTAGTGGTGTCGTTCTTGTTTTCTGGATGCCAAGACGGCTGCACATGACAGAAAAAACCCGTGACTCAAAATTTCTGCCCTGGTCACTATGAATAATGTCTGGCACCCCCAAACCTGTTAATAAATCCCCCAACAAGGCATCTGCCACTCTCTCTGCCTCCTGATCAGGGATGGCGTAGGCCTCTGGCCATTTTGTAAAATAGTCAATAGCTGACAGAACATAACAGTTTCCCTTGTCTGAGCGTGGCAGTGGACCCATAACGTCCACCGCCACTCTTTCCATAGGGGCCCCTACAACAAACTGTTGCAGGAGGGCATGCGACTGACCTGTCGGCCCCTTCCGTGCTGTGCAGAGGTCACAGCGGCGGCAGAAGTCCTCCACGTCCCTCCTGCACCGGCCCCAATAAAACCCTGCCGGAGGCGGCGGAGTGTTTTTGTGACGCCAAAATGTCCGGACCCAGATGCTCCATGCATGGCCTGCAGGACTACGTCTTTCAGGCCTTTGGGGACTACAATTTGCCACCGCTCCTCACCTGTGGCAGGGTCTTTCCATGCCCTCTGCAGCACCCCGTCTTCCAGACACAGAGCCTCAAACTTGGACCACAATCCTTTAGTTGCCAGCGAGAGCCCAGCCACCTCCTCCCATGGTGGTTTCAGTTGTCTCTCCACCCACTGTAACACAGGCTGGATGTCAGGATCCTGTTCCTGTTGATGCCTCCAGCTGTCTGTGCCAACCGCCTGCAGCTCCCTGCAGATTACTGGGTCACCCCGACATGATCCTGGCTGGCTCCGTTGCAGCTGTTCCTCCTCCAACCTCTCCCTCCGGTCACAGTAACTGCATCCCCATGCAGCACAAGGGCGACGGGAGAGGGCATCGGCATTAGCGTGCTTAGCTCCAGCCCGATGGACAACTGAGAAGTTGTAGGACTGCAGCTCTTCCAGCCACCGGGCCACCTGACCCTCAGGTTCCTTAAAAGACACCAGCCATTGGAGAGCAGAGTGATCAGTCCTTATAGTGAAAGGCAGGCCACACAGGTAGTACTTAAAATGACGCACAGAAAGCACCACCGCCAGCAGCTCCCGCCTTGTCACGCAAGTAACGCCTCTCTGCTTTGTTAAAGGCCCTGCTAAAACACCCCACCACTCTCTCGCCTTCTTCCCCCAACTGGGAAAGGACACCCCCGACTCCCACGTTACTTGCATCCGTGTCAAGAATGAAAGGGAGAGAGGGGTCAGCAGGAGCGAGCACTGGGGCCTCAGTCAGACTTTGCCGCAGACAGTCAAATGCTCCCTGGCACTGTTCAGTCCACACGTAGTCTCGGTTCTTCTGGAGGAGTTGGAACAGGGGAGCCGCTATACTTGCAAACCCCCGCACAAACCTCCTGTAATAAGAAGCCAGGCCCAGGAAACTTTTAAGATCTCTCTGGGTTGAGGGGATTGGCCACTCTGCCACCATCTTTACTTTGTCCTCCATCGTGCTGATTCCCTCCCTTCCAACCCGGTGACCCAGAAATGTCACTTCTTGTTGCATGAAGTGACATTTATCTGGGTGGAGCCTCAGCCCTGCTGCTCTAATTCTCTCCACCACCCGACGGAGTGAACCCAGGGCCGTTGCAAAAGAGGTGCCATGGACCAGTATGTCATCCAGATACACCAGGCACTCTTGGCGAGGGATGTCAGCCAGCACCCGGTCCATCAGTCTGGAAAAGGTGGCAGGTGCATTGCACAGCCCAAATGAGAGCACTTTAAACTGCCAAAGTCCCCGTCCCGTGCAAAAAGCAGTCTTTGGTCTGGCACTCGTTGATAGGGGGACCTGGTAATAACCGCTGCGAAGATCCAGAGACGAGAACCAGTTGGAGCCTGACACTAGGTCCAGTGACTCATCGACCCTAGGTAGTGGATATGAATCTTTTTCTGTCACCCCATTCAGCGGCCTGTAATCAGCACACAGGCGCCACTCTCCATTCTTTTTAGGCACCATGACAACAGCAGCCACCCAGGGACTGTCCGAAGGCTCAATAATGCCAGCCTGCAACATGTCCAACACTGCCTTGTCACATGCTTCCTGCCGGGCCAGGGGGAGCCGGCGGGGCCGACATTTTATCGGGGGTGCATCTCCTGTCAGAACGTCGTGCTCCACCAACCGAGTCCGCCCCACCTGGTCTTCACTCAGAGCAAAACTGTCCTTAAAGTCCACGAGCAGCTGCCACAGTTGTTATTGCTGCTGGGTGTCCAAAACCCTACAGTTCTCTGCCCAGATCTTCTGCATCATGGTCACCGATGCATCTTCTGTCTCATGAGGCATCCAAACTGGGGGTATAGGGGTATGTAGGTGTGGGGGACTGTTGCGGCAGCAATCTGGTTGATCTGAGGTGAGATGTGCTCAACAGCTGCAATCTGAGGTTCTGTGTGACAGACCACAGGCCCCAGCAGAACTGGGTCAGAAAACTGCGGGCATCAGCGGAATGAGGGGGCCTTCTTTAAAGCTCCATGTCCCCCATCCCAAATCCAACTGGCACCCCGCAGCCCTTAAAAAGTCCAATCCTAATATGCACATGTCCTGCACCTCTGCTACCCACACGGGGTGGGTGATAGATCGGCCACCTACATTAACAGTCATTGTCCCCCTCCCCTTCATAGGTGCCATGTCCCCTGTGACTGTGCGCTGTAGTGGGCTGAATCCGAGTCCAGTCTGGCACCACATCAGGCCTCACTAGCGTTACTGTGGAACCAGTGTCAATCAGGGCCGTGCAGGGAATTCCTTCCACTGTGACTGGGACATAACAAAAATCCCCAACACAGGTGCGGCCAACCACTGCAACCATGGTCGGTTGGCTTTGGCTTGAGTGCATGTCTGGGGGAGTCTGGGCCAGGACCCCCTGATGACGCTGTCGGGCCCCGCCTGCTGGCAATGAAGGTGTGGAGGCTACGGCAAGGGTCTGCGATGCCTCCCCCATGCAGACCCCGTATCGTTTCCCTGCTTCTTGACTGCTTTAGGACACCGTCTGAGGAGATGCCCTGGTTGACCACAGCCCCAACAAAGGACAGGGGCTGCGGATTTCCGCCAACTCTGAGGCCCCAAGCAGGCTTCTCCAGGTTCCACTCTGCTCCCCTCCACAGATCTGCATGCTGGTGGTTGTCCTCTCTGGTCCTCTCCAGCTGCTACTCCAACCAAGCACTCCCTCTCCACAGCTAAATCCAAAGCATCCTGCAGGGTTTGGGGGTGCATCAGCTGGACCTGCACAGCAGCTCCGGAGGTGACAGAGCTCTGATGAACTGATCTTTCGCCAATTCGTTCTGTACCACCTGACTGCATGTGTGCATACGCTCTGCGTGTGAGGCTCTCAATGTCATTAGATAAACCACGCAAGGGTTCACCCGGCAACCTGCTCCTGCCACTGACTTATTTTTTAAAGATGTCGGGCTGTACACATTGTCCAAACCCGCCTCTTTAGAGCTCCGATTAAGGCATCATAGTCTTTTCTGTCCTCTGAACCGAGCAGCAATAAGCAGTCCAATGCATCATCTTGTAGGCAGAGAGCTAGCTGCAGGGCTTTATGCTCCACTGTCCAACGTCCAGCCTGTGCCAGCAGCTCAAACTGTGCATGGAACGCCTCCCAGCTTGACCTACCGGAGTACTTGGGCGTCTTCAACTGAACAGCCATGCTATGGACGCCACCATCATTGCAATAGTCCTGCCCGCCACCACACTTGTTGACAGGATCGTTCGGCGCTTCCTGGGACAATGGCGTCGACGGGCGCAACTTCCGCACCGGCACCCAGACCTGCTTCGGCAGCCATCCTCGCTGCGGAGCCGTGCAGGGAAGCCTTCGCCCGAGCCATTTTATTAAGCTCCGCACACCACGCCTCACTGTCCTCCTCTCTTTCCGACTTAACTCTCACGTGGGGAAACGTGCCGTCATGATGCTAGTGCAGCCGGCGGAGATAACGAGCTAACAAGACCCACTCGGCTCCGCTCGTAATGGTTTACTTCTGACACCAATGTAATGACGCCAACACCGCAGCTGTAGTCCCGCCAAACAGGGTTTATTAGAAATAGGTACACGCTGCTATTCCTGAGGCTGCAGCTCACGCTTCTAACAAACGGGCACACTCAACTGTTAGCTTCATTGCTAACTCCCCTCTGAACTCTCCCCCACTTCCGGTCCTGGCACTTCCGGTCCTGGGACTCCCGCCCACATGACAGGCCTATCACATGAGAGTGGGAGCCAGCAGAGTCAGACAGGGAAAGCCCATAACACTCTAACAGAAAGGATCACAATGCAACTTATAACAAATACAAATAACCATATGAACCCCAGCAGAACTAAAACACAGAATCGTTACAATACGTTTGTTTTTAATATATCCGGACTATAACATAAACACTGCATTTACACTTCGTCTTAAGTTTCTGCTAAAAAAAAATGATTAGATAATTTCACTTTTACAAGAAGTTTGTGTTGTTGTTTTTTTTTAAATGAACGTAGATGATTTTTGTTTTTAAAAGCAACCATGACACAAACGTTTCTGAAAACGGTGTTATTCTGATTGTCCTATTAAGGTCTGCAGTGAGAACTGCGTCCTCTGTTAGCTGGAGGAGTCGCTGTTTACTTTAGCTGCTGAGATTGTCTGCAA
>NW_022587628.1:0-21246 GCF_003331165.1 Xiphophorus hellerii | reverse complement strand
CATTACCTGTCCAGATCGCTACAAAAACCTTTTACAAAAAAAGAAATAAAATACAGCGGACCTAATTCAAACCTCAGACTGAAGAACTTTTGGCCTCCAACTCGCTTAAACTTAAACATTTAAACTCTTTTAAACACCAGATCTCTCTGTGCTAAAGCTCTATTAATTTGATTTCATCACTGAGCATATATCAATGTTATGTTTCTGACAGAAACATGGTTGAATGACAATAACGAACCGATCGTACCTCCTAACTACAATTTCTTAAGTGAGAATAGAAAACATAAAAAAGGAGGAGGTGTGGCCTCAATATTTAAGAATATACCATACCATACCAACTTTATTTATGAAGCACTTTATACACCGACAGGACCAAAGTGCTATACACAATCATAAAATACAATGCGATTATAAAATAGAAAGATTGAAACATAAAATACATATAAAACAAAGTGAAACCTCTCAGATTGTGCCAAAAGCCAAAGAAAAAAGATCCTAAAACCAGGAAGACAGAGCACATAACACCAGTTTTATAGTCCCTCCACTGGCTCCCTGTAGCTCAAAGAATAGACTTTAAAATACCGTTGTTAGTTTACAAATCACTGAACGGCTCAATACATTAAAGATCCGCTGTTGTCGTATCAACCTTCCAGACCTCTCAGGTCTTCCGGTTCTGGTCTGCTCTGCATCCCCAGAACCAGAACCAAACGAGGAGAAGCAGCTTTCAGCATCTATTCACCACAAATTTGGACAAACTTCCAGAAAACTGTAAAACAGCTGAAACACTGACTTCCTTTAAATCTCCACTAAAAACCCACTTGTTTAGGATTGTAACGAGTAACTCAATTAAGACCTGAACATAACGTTTATTCATCCAGATCCCCTCAAATCATTTACAAATTACAACTTGCACATTTACATTCTACTCTCTGTACTCCAACACAATCAACAGCTTTTAAATACAGAAAATGATGACAAAAAAAATACATTTTCTGTCACTGCTATCCGTTCTAGTCTCAATAGAAATGAACAGCTGCACATTATTTCGCTGGCAAACATGTCAAAAACTATTCTTCACGCACCAACATCCCATAATATATCCCTCAGGCGGGTTTGGACGCAGCGGTCAGCTTCTTCCGGCGCAACATCCACTCCGAGGGCCTTCAGGACGTCCACCACCGCTGTGGCCCCGCAGGCCGACGCTCCGATCTGCTGGGTCTGCCTCTCCAGAGCCTCCTGGATGGACCACAGCATGGCGGCAGCCGCCTCTTCCTCTCCTGGTCCTCCGGCTCTGCCTCCATCCGAGCGCTCCACCTGCGGAGAAACGACCGACTTGCTCTAATTTTAAATAAAATTAAGCGGCACTGTTAGTTATAAAGCGAAAACAGCGACACCTACTGTCGTTTCTGTAAAATATTTCAATCCGTTCGGCTTTTGCTCCGTTTCACTTGATATTTTTCTCCACTTTTCGCCAGAATGACAACCACCCTGACTACAACAACAATGCTCAGTGAGCATGCGCACTGTACAAGGTAACGTGCTCGCTACTTCTATTCCAAGAGAGAAGAGAAACAGCGCGGCCGCTAGCGCACCCTAGTGGTGTGAGGTCACAACTGCATCCTTACAGAAACATTTTCTACATCCAGGAATACTGATTTTATATTTCATTCATTAATTTAATCCGAGTTATATTTGATCTAAGGGCAGCGTTATAGTTTTGTTCAATAACCCACAGTAAAAGTGTAAACTTTGTCAATTTTTTGGTAAATAATGAGATTTTTATGCACACTTACGCTAAAACATTACATAAAAGTCAATTAAAAGTGTAAACCCTGTATAAAAAGTGTCATTTCATGACAACATTATAAAGAATCCTATGTCCTTTTTACGTGCACCCCTTCAAATAAAGTCTTACCAAATTTACTTCCTTGCAACCACATTGTTTTAAATAATATCACACCCTGCTTAGTTGTTTATGCTGTGGATTAATTTCACATTGTAAATAAAACATCAGCAAAACACTCACCTGATCCAGACGCTGCTCCTCTTCTTCTTCTTTTTTGGCGGTTGGCAAGCAACTTATTGATGTGCATTACCGCCATGAACTGGAATGGAGTGTGGATCGGGATGCTACATATATATTACTCCCAAGCCCCCCCAAAAAAGAAAAAGAAAAGAAACCTTATATCCTATCAATTTCGCTTTCTTAAGATAATTGATTAAATAACAAAAATATACAGACTCTGCTCTGCTGCTGCACGGAGTCTGAACCGGTTCTGATCCAAACCTGACTAGAGCTGACACACCTGAGGCTCCGCCCCCTGACCCAGCTGACAATAAACACCTTTATTTTCATGTTTTCCTTTGTATGAGTTGAGCTGTAAAACTTTAGGTCACATTTGAACTTTTTCAGGTTTTTCTCAGTTTTCTGCTCATTTCCAACCAACATTTTATTGCAGGAAATCATTTCAGGAAGGAACCAGAAGATTCAGGAGTCTGGGAGATGTGACTGTAACCGACCTGGACACTGAGGCCCCAGAGCGCCCCCTGCAGGATCTGCTGCACCATTAACCAGACAGAAATGGCAGTTTTATACAAGTTATTATTCTAATTCAATAGCTGATTTAATTAAACAAGTTTTGATTGAAAAGATTCTCATCTGTTTTATTAAAAAAAACATCTTCAGTCTGAATACTGCAAAAAATAAACTGCTGGCTAAATTAGTAGCTTAAAGCTGAAATCAACTTGAGATGTTTCTGCTTTTACTAATTTAAGCTGTGAAACTAAATGTGAAAACTTATAATACAGCAAAAATGGCATGGAGGATTAACATGAAGGTTTAGTTATTATATGTGTACACAGTCAGCTGCATAAAAAATACACAAAGATTCTTTAAAAACTTTATTTGGTCGTTAAACATCCAGCAACCCACATTGCATTAGAAGAATTATGAAAATCAAACATGAACCAATCAGCACATTATCCCAAAACAAAAAGAACTGCTCTTCGGGGCCCCTGGTGGACGCGGTAGGTACCGCACGCTTCGCAAGTTTAAACCTTAAAGTTTGAACTCGGCATGGGAAGGGACGAGATTCTCACGGTACAACCTTGAATATCACATTTTACAAAAACGAATCTTTAAGAATATCTCGGCAGGTAAGCGTTTCTCGGCAAAACACATGCCCAAGGCATAAAAAACTAAGCCTAAAGGCCAATAACAGGCACCTTGGTGGAGCTGATTTTTATTCATTTTTTGTAACAATTCCTGTCATATCAAAAACACACAATTTCACTATGAAGTGATTTGTGCTCACAATATATACAGTATTTGATAATGTATGTAGAAATTATTTTATCGATAAGAAAAAAAAAAAAAATGCTCTTCGGCGCCCCTGGTGGCCACGGTAGGTACTGCATGTGAAAGTTTAAAAACCTTAAAGTTTAAACCTTAAAGTTTAAACCTTAAAGTTTAAACCTTAAAGTTTAAACCTTAAAGTTTAAACCTTAAAGTTTAAACCTTAAAGTTTAAACCTTAAAGTTTAAACCTTAAAGTTTAAACCTTAAAGTTTAAACCTTAAAGTTTAAACCTTAAAGTTTAAACCTTAAAGTTTAAACCTTAAAGTTTAAACCTTAAAGTTTAAACCTTAAAGTTTAAACCTTAAAGTTTAAACCTTAAAGTTTAAACCTTAAAGTTTAAACCTTAAAGTTTAAACCTTAAAGTTTAAACCTTAAAGTTTAAACCTTAAAGTTTAAACCTTAAAGTTTAAACCTTAAAGTTTAAACCTTAAAGTTTAAACCTTAAAGTTTAAACCTTAAAGTTTAAACCTTAAAGTTTAAACCTTAAAGTTTAAACCTTAAAGTTTAAACCTTAAAGTTTAAACCTTAAAGTTTAAACCTTAAAGTTTAAACCTTAAAGTTTAAACCTTAAAGTTTAAACCTTAAAGTTTAAACCTTAAAGTTTAAACCTTAAAGTTTAAACCTTAAAGTTTAAACCTTAAAGTTTAAACCTTAAAGTTTAAACCTTAAAGTTTAAACCTTAAAGTTTAAACCTTAAAGTTTAAACCTTAAAGTTTAAACCTTAAAGTTTAAACCTTAAAGTTTAAACCTTAAAGTTTAAACCTTAAAGTTTAAACCTTAAAGTTTAAACCTTAAAGTTTAAACCTTAAAGTTTAAACCTTAAAGTTTAAACCTTAAAGTTTAAACCTTAAAGTTTAAACCTTAAAGTTTAAACCTTAAAGTTTAAACCTTAAAGTTTAAACCTTAAAGTTTAAACCTTAAAGTTTAAACCTTAAAGTTTAAACCTTAAAGTTTAAACCTTAAAGTTTAAACCTTAAAGTTTAAACCTTAAAGTTTAAACCTTAAAGTTTAAACCTTAAAGTTTAAACCTTAAAGTTTAAACCTTAAAGTTTAAACCTTAAAGTTTAAACCTTAAAGTTTAAACCTTAAAGTTTAAACCTTAAAGTTTAAACCTTAAAGTTTAAACCTTAAAGTTTAAACCTTAAAGTTTAAACCTTAAAGTTTAAACCTTAAAGTTTAAACCTTAAAGTTTAAACCTTAAAGTTTAAACCTTAAAGTTTAAACCTTAAAGTTTAAACCTTAAAGTTTAAACCTTAAAGTTTAAACCTTAAAGTTTAAACCTTAAAGTTTAAACCTTAAAGTTTAAACCTTAAAGTTTAAACCTTAAAGTTTAAACCTTAAAGTTTAAACCTTAAAGTTTAAACCTTAAAGTTTAAACCTTAAAGTTTAAACCTTAAAGTTTAAACCTTAAAGTTTAAACCTTAAAGTTTAAACCTTAAAGTTTAAACCTTAAAGTTTAAACCTTAAAGTTTAAACCTTAAAGTTTAAACCTTAAAGTTTAAACCTTAAAGTTTAAACCTTAAAGTTTAAACCTTAAAGTTTAAACCTTAAAGTTTAAACCTTAAAGTTTAAACCTTAAAGTTTAAACCTTAAAGTTTAAACCTTAAAGTTTAAACCTTAAAGTTTAAACCTTAAAGTTTAAACCTTAAAGTTTAAACCTTAAAGTTTAAACCTTAAAGTTTAAACCTTAAAGTTTAAACCTTAAAGTTTAAACCTTAAAGTTTAAACCTTAAAGTTTAAACCTTAAAGTTTAAACCTTAAAGTTTAAACCTTAAAGTTTAAACCTTAAAGTTTAAACCTTAAAGTTTAAACCTTAAAGTTTAAACCTTAAAGTTTAAACCTTAAAGTTTAAACCTTAAAGTTTAAACCTTAAAGTTTAAACCTTAAAGTTTAAACCTTAAAGTTTAAACCTTAAAGTTTAAACCTTAAAGTTTAAACCTTAAAGTTTAAACCTTAAAGTTTAAACCTTAAAGTTTAAACCTTAAAGTTTAAACCTTAAAGTTTAAACCTTAAAGTTTAAACCTTAAAGTTTAAACCTTAAAGTTTAAACCTTAAAGTTTAAACCTTAAAGTTTAAACCTTAAAGTTTAAACCTTAAAGTTTAAACCTTAAAGTTTAAACCTTAAAGTTTAAACCTTAAAGTTTAAACCTTAAAGTTTAAACCTTAAAGTTTAAACCTTAAAGTTTAAACCTTAAAGTTTAAACCTTAAAGTTTAAACCTTAAAGTTTAAACCTTAAAGTTTAAACCTTAAAGTTTAAACCTTAAAGTTTAAACCTTAAAGTTTAAACCTTAAAGTTTAAACCTTAAAGTTTAAACCTTAAAGTTTAAACCTTAAAGTTTAAACCTTAAAGTTTAAACCTTAAAGTTTAAACCTTAAAGTTTAAACCTTAAAGTTTAAACCTTAAAGTTTAAACCTTAAAGTTTAAACCTTAAAGTTTAAACCTTAAAGTTTAAACCTTAAAGTTTAAACCTTAAAGTTTAAACCTTAAAGTTTAAACCTTAAAGTTTAAACCTTAAAGTTTAAACCTTAAAGTTTAAACCTTAAAGTTTAAACCTTAAAGTTTAAACCTTAAAGTTTAAACCTTAAAGTTTAAACCTTAAAGTTTAAACCTTAAAGTTTAAACCTTAAAGTTTAAACCTTAAAGTTTAAACCTTAAAGTTTAAACCTTAAAGTTTAAACCTTAAAGTTTAAACCTTAAAGTTTAAACCTTAAAGTTTAAACCTTAAAGTTTAAACCTTAAAGTTTAAACCTTAAAGTTTAAACCTTAAAGTTTAAACCTTAAAGTTTAAACCTTAAAGTTTAAACCTTAAAGTTTAAACCTTAAAGTTTAAACCTTAAAGTTTAAACCTTAAAGTTTAAACCTTAAAGTTTAAACCTTAAAGTTTAAACCTTAAAGTTTAAACCTTAAAGTTTAAACCTTAAAGTTTAAACCTTAAAGTTTAAACCTTAAAGTTTAAACCTTAAAGTTTAAACCTTAAAGTTTAAACCTTAAAGTTTAAACCTTAAAGTTTAAACCTTAAAGTTTAAACCTTAAAGTTTAAACCTTAAAGTTTAAACCTTAAAGTTTAAACCTTAAAGTTTAAACCTTAAAGTTTAAACCTTAAAGTTTAAACCTTAAAGTTTAAACCTTAAAGTTTAAACCTTAAAGTTTAAACCTTAAAGTTTAAACCTTAAAGTTTAAACCTTAAAGTTTAAACCTTAAAGTTTAAACCTTAAAGTTTAAACCTTAAAGTTTAAACCTTAAAGTTTAAACCTTAAAGTTTAAACCTTAAAGTTTAAACCTTAAAGTTTAAACCTTAAAGTTTAAACCTTAAAGTTTAAACCTTAAAGTTTAAACCTTAAAGTTTAAACCTTAAAGTTTAAACCTTAAAGTTTAAACCTTAAAGTTTAAACCTTAAAGTTTAAACCTTAAAGTTTAAACCTTAAAGTTTAAACCTTAAAGTTTAAACCTTAAAGTTTAAACCTTAAAGTTTAAACCTTAAAGTTTAAACCTTAAAGTTTAAACCTTAAAGTTTAAACCTTAAAGTTTAAACCTTAAAGTTTAAACCTTAAAGTTTAAACCTTAAAGTTTAAACCTTAAAGTTTAAACCTTAAAGTTTAAACCTTAAAGTTTAAACCTTAAAGTTTAAACCTTAAAGTTTAAACCTTAAAGTTTAAACCTTAAAGTTTAAACCTTAAAGTTTAAACCTTAAAGTTTAAACCTTAAAGTTTAAACCTTAAAAGTTTAAACCTTAAAGTTTAACCTTAAAGTTTAAACCTTAAGTTTAAACCTTAAGTTTAAACCTTAAAGTTTAAACCTTAAAGTTTAAACCTTAAAGTTTAAACCTTAAAGTTTAACCTTAAAGTTTTTAAAACCTTAAAGTTTAAACCTTAAAGTTTAACCTTAAAGTTTAAACCTTAAGTTTAAACCTTAAAGTTTAAACCTTAAAGTTAACTAGTTTAAACCTTAAAGTTTTAAACCTTAAGTTTAAACCTTTAAAGTTTAAACCTTAAAGTTTAAACCTTAAAGTTTAAACCTTTAAAGTTTAACCTTAAAGTTTAAACCTTAAAGTTTAAACCTTAAAGTTTAAACCTTAAAGTTTAACCTTAAAGTTTAAACCTTAAAGTTTTAAACCTTAAGTTTAAACCTTAAAGTTTAACCTTAAGTTTAAACCTTAAAGTTTAAAACCTCTAAAGTTTAAACCTTAAAGTTTAAACCTTAAAGTTTAACCTTAAAGTTTAAACCTTAAAGTTTAAACCTTAAAGTTTAAACCTTAAAGTTTAAACCTTAAAGTTTAACCTTAAGTTATAACCTTAAAGTTTAAACCTTAAAGTTTAAACCTTAAAGTTTAAACCTTAAGTTTAAACCTTAAAGTTTAACCTTACCTTAAAGTTTTAACCTTAAAGTTTAACCTTTAAGTTAACCTAAGTTAGGTTTTGCACAGCAGTACTATTCCTTAAAAAATAGTAAAGTACATTTATGTTTTCAGCATTGAAGGGTTTAAATGTGCACACTTGTTTAAAACTACAAGATATTCACTTTAAGAAAAGTTGTATGAACCTATACTCCAATTTTCTCACCACCATGAGCTCACATTTTAGAACTGTAACTTAAGGGGCCATGTACAAATATATGTGGAACGTAACCTCCTATCACCTGGCATCCACATGAGGTCATTTTACTGCCACGTTAGTTGTAGACTAGAAAACATTACAGGGGACAGCCAAAATGGGTGATTGCAGAACCCAAAGTTCCCATGGAAGCACCTGATCCAAACAGTATTCTGGTATAAAAAAAAAGAAAAAAAAGGTAGTGGCACAGGGTTAGCATTGCCACTACTTGCATAATTACCTAACCCTGCAAGAAGACACCTCACAAAGACGTCAAACTGAAATAAGTGACCATCTCACAACCCAGTATTGTCCATATATACAACTCCAAGATGGGTGTAATTGACCTTATCAGTTGCTACCACACAAGTGGCAAAAAATGGAAATTGAGGGTACTAATTAAGGATCTTGCTATAGCCAATAGCTGGCTGTTGTACTGCAAAGACCAATGTGTGACACACAAAGAAGAGCATCATGCTTTTCTGCATGGAAGCTGCCAAAATGGTCTTGGGCCTCACATGGGCTTGTGAGGCTATAGAAGATTGGACTGCATTCAAGACTCCCGAGTCACCTTTCCCACGTGCTATCCGTTAACACTGCAAGGTTAACATGCAGCATGCTCTGCATTGATTGATTCTCTGCTGGTCTGGTTTGTGTAGAGTACTGGGAGTCTGCTTGGTGGGGGCACCGACTCACCTTTATCAAGCTAGCCAAAATGAACTGCGCACCAGATTGGTATGGCTCCCCGTGTCATAACGCTAACCAGGAGGATGAGCATTAGCAGTCATACCAAGTCATCATCACCCAGCCATTGTCCCAAGGAAGAAGAACCTGGACCAGCTGCTGCTTTCCAGATCTCTAGACACTTGCTGGGGTTCAAACCATCATCCCTGAAACGAAACCAAAGAGCCATTCTAGTGCCATCATACACCGCAAGACCTCTAGAATGCTCCGTTGTAACTCCATGACCACATTAATAGGTAAGGGTACTTACCCAAAGCAGCCAGCAGGTGGTTTTTCTTTTTCAAGCTCGCAGCAGGCAACAGTTCAACAATAAACACCCTATTCTGACTCATGGTGCTGATTTTCTACACGTTTCCAAATTCATTCTAAGTCATCTAGTTTGATAGAGGAGTTCATTTTGATGAAAACAGTATATGGTTTGTTAGGGTTGCAGCAAAAACAGCTGAACTAGAAGCTAAAATATGAAGCCCCACCATGCAATGCATTCTGGGTTTTTTAAAGTCCATTTCTGATGTTCAGAACCGTGATAATACACATTTCTGGCACCTAGCAGGAGCTCAACAATGAAATCAGAAGCTGAGCTGTGATTTCTGTCTTCAAAACAGAGTTTGAAGACAAATAAAACAAAATAAAACTTGGTTAAATATCAGACTTTTAAAACCAAATTCAAGCCCCTTCAGAGAAGCCTTAAGATAAAACTCCATCATCCAACAGT
Organism: Xiphophorus hellerii; assembly: GCF_003331165.1. Taxonomy (NCBI): domain Eukaryota; kingdom Metazoa; phylum Chordata; class Actinopteri; order Cyprinodontiformes; family Poeciliidae; genus Xiphophorus; species Xiphophorus hellerii. The sequence goes on along the minus strand of NW_022587628.1, from coordinate 11,839 downwards.
TATCACTGAGATGACTTTTTAAAGCTGAGCTGAGTTCATTCCAATAACATGAGTTTATTGGAATGAACTCATGTTTATTCCAATAAACATGAATGAACATGAGTTCATCTGTTCCTTTTTACTCCTTAAAAAGTAAAAGGAGAGAAATCTGTTTAAACATATTTACTTTTAAGGCCAATTCCTGGTGAGCCGAGCAGCATTGAGGCAAAACTCCTTCATTCAACAGAAACTCAGACGAGGTTTTAAAGCCTCAGCTGATTTATTTAAAAGATTGAGCTAAAAAAGCAAATCAAAATGTAGTGAAACCTGGTTGAGGTAAGAGGCCACTGAAGTTAGGGTTAAGTCCCAGCGCGATAAGACGTTCCTAGCCAGACTTTGACTAGGTCGAAAAATGAACGGGAGTCTATGGCAGCTACATGAAAGGAATGGGCTAGGACCACCAAACATGGCGGGGACCTGCAGAGGGTTGGAGGGAGAATACGAATCAAGTTTGGTCAAATGAGCACTTCTTTTTGTACTTCACCAATTTTCCATTCTGTGCTCCACCCAGGTCCGTTTAACAGTTTCAGGACCTGACCAGCACCCCTCAGCATCATTTGCTTGAGAAATAATGAGATTTGGAACCTATTGGAACTTCTTCATCGTGCTTGAACAACCAGAGACTGTCAGGATCTGCGGCTTCAGCAGTTCCTCTGGTTTCCTTCTAGGTGGCGTTCGAGAGCTCGCCCGCGTATTCACACACCCTCTCCACAGGTGTGTTTCGGCACACCTGTGGATCATCAGCGGGAGCATATTAGGAGCGGGTTCCCGGCACTTCGTCGCCAGAGTGTTGTCGCCTTTGTGGTACATCTGGTCCTGAGATCTCTAGAAAGATATCCAGTCTGTTTCGCACGCTTACCTGTCCTGTACCTTTCTGTGATTCCTAGGCTCCCTGTTGTCTGGACACTCCATGCGAAGTACGGGATTTGCAGTTCCATCCGCTGAGCTCCCTGACGAGTTACGCCCACCTACCAGCTGTTCGATCACACCGGTCCGCTCCTGATCAGACGCTCCTGCATTACACACCAATTGTCTTTTGTAAATAAATCTTTAATCTGATCTCCTGAGAGAGTCTTTGCATGTGGGTTCGGAGAGTTCAAAACAACATGACAGAGACCAGATGAAGAACCAGACAGGTCCAACTGATGACTTTAGGAGCAACTGTCGTGGCCATTTATGCTAAGGTTTTGTAGTTTATCATTTCTACCAATTTTGTTTTGTTCTTTGGGTAGTTGGAATATATTTAAGTTAATTTAGAATCAAAATTTGTCATTAATTTTTATATTTGGAATTGTTTAATTTACGTTGTTAATTGTTAGACCCTCCCACCAATTTAAGTAATTAATTAAGAACACACCGGGTGCTGGGTGGATTGTTTGGTGGATGTCTGGTGTGGACGGGAGGTTTGGTAGAATGATTTTTTTTTTTTGAACACTTGTTTACACCTTCAAACATTAAATTGAGATTATTTTTCATTTCAACTAAGTTACAAGACCTTTATTTCTACTTTTGCAATAAATGAATCGAGTCAAAGTGCGTACAAATCCCAAACCGCCTGTTACCACCCACAGCCTTTATTGGAGTTTTTATTTTTTGCTTTTTTGGAACGAAAGGCTGCGACAAGCAACTTTATTTCAGATGTATGGTGCATCAGAACCAACTCCTCCTGGTACCAGGTAACAACTGAGCCGGGCCGGGTGGGATCACAGCTTTCATGGTTGCACAGAAAGAAGGAAAGAAAAGGAATATTTAATAGCTGAAGCAAAAAGAGCAACAGCTCTTTAAACCTTAAAGTTTAAACTAAGGGTACCTAGGTTGAGGGAGAGACTCTCCTCTCAGGCAAAAAGTGTGAGAAGAAGACGCAGAATGTACAAGACAAGTTTATTTATTATATGTGTACACAATCAGCTGCATAAAAAATACACAAAGATTTTTTAAAAACTTTATTTGGTCGTTAAACACCCAGCAACCCACATTACATTAGAAGAATTATGAAAATCAAACATGAACCAATCAGCACATTATCCCAGTGATTCTCTGAGGTTTGAATAAATCAGTAAAATCACAGTAAAGAGCCCGAAGTTCTCTAGAAAACTCAAAACATGAAATATGGAGTTAAAAAAGTAAAAACCAAAACAAACTGAGAGAAATTAAAGCTGAGAATCAATGATGACGTAAAACTTCAAGATTTAGCTTTTACAATGAACATAAAATATATAAAATCTTTATTTTCCAGGTTCCACATGTTTCTGAAAACTGCTCTAAGATCAGAGTTTCTGTAGGACATCCAGTTCTAAACTGGTTAAACTGGTTTCTCTGATGGAAGCTGAAGTTTCGCTGCAGTTTCCAGTGAAGCATCTTTTTATCTGTGGAGCTTTGAGGAACATTTTCATGTCAGCAGAAGGACGAAGCAGCAGAGAAAAGAGGTTTGAAGTGTCTTTCATGGCTTCAAAGCTGAACTGAAAATGATTCCCATGTTTCCATTCTCAGACCATTTCTGGTTCCAGGATGAAAATGAATCAGAGAGAAAAAAGATCAACTTTCCAGTTGAATCCAGTTCAGATCAAAACTCCACGAAGCCTCTAAATGGAGCCCAGTTTGAATTGGATCTTTATTGATCCAAAGAGACAAACAATAAATGACAGACACGAGAAAATAAACGGGAGGAAAACCTTGGAGGTCAGAGGTCATCATCATGATCCAGTCAGAGTCTCTTTAGACTCAAACTGCTGCAGCTTCAACCTCTGAGGATCAGCAGGACACTGAGACCATTCTCTACTTCACAGAGATCAGAACCTGCAGAGAGAAGAAGGAAGGAGAGAGCAGATCAGTGAGTGTTTCCAGCCTCTCTCCAGCAGCAGTCAGTGACGCAGCACATCCAGTAGATGGTTTCCAGGCTGCAGTCAGACTGATCTCAGAGCTGTGACCAGGATGAACCCGATCAGTTGTTTCCTGTTGAGCTGAGAGAGCAAACAGATCTGAGATCAGATCTGCTGCTGCCACAGTTTGATGGATGAGGACCACTGTCTCTAGACATGTTGGACGGCTGGAGTCCAGCTGGACTTCCTGGAGACATGGACACAGCAACAACACTCATCTTCACACCAACACAAACGCAGGAACACAGCAAGCTGCTGCTCCTCTGATTGGCTGATTGCTGTCTCTGTGTCCAATCAGGAAGCCTGAACCATTCTCCTCCCACTGAGAAGCTGCAGCTTTAAGAGAGTTTGTAGAAATCTGCTGTCAGAGTTTGTTGGTTCTGATCAGGAGGAAACCAGAACCACAGCTCCATGAAGCCAGCAGCTTGGTTCTGAAGGAGAACCGGGCCACACACACACGCACACACACACATACACCTGTGTGTGGGCGTGTGTGTGTGTGTACATATATACACATACATACTTTTAAGTACAATTCAACAACCTGGATGTCCATGTGACAATATTTTATTAACATTTATTTAAAAAAAAACAAAACAACTACTGTATTGTTTTTACCTCTAAAATATATATTTCTCAAATATCAATTGTTACAGCTAATCGTGGATCCGTTTAAGTAAATTTAAAGCAAGTACACTCTGCGGTCGGAGTCCCGTTCGGAAGTGCGGTCGGAAATGCCCCGAACGGGACTCCGACCGCAGAGTGTACTTGCTTTAAATTTACTTAAATGGATCCACGATTAGCTGTAACAATTGATATTTGAGAAATATATATTTTAGAGGTAAAAACAATACAGTAGGGTTTTTTTATTTGAAATAAAGGTCGGAGCCGTGGTCTGAGATGCGGGGAGCCGCGTTCGGAAATTCGGATCAACTGACAAAACAGTTGGATTTTTATTTTGCAGATTTTGGTTCAGCTGCTAAATAAAAGCTGGAGAGTTTATATTTTGGAAACCAGTGTAGAGTCTGAAAACATGTTATATATTTAAAACTCAATAATACATCCAGGCTGAAGCCTTTGTGCTATGAGTGACCTACACATTCAACAGACTCAGGCTGCCATATACAGATAAACACCACAGCTGGGAGGCCCAACATATACAAACAGTGGTGCCAAAGCACGTTGACACGTGGCAAGAGGAAGATGAAATCGAACCTACGCCCTTCCTATTACAAGACAACAACGCTACTCTCAGAATCTTGACTTTTGGATCCCACAGAGGAATGTTATTGACAACCTCAAAATATACTTCAGTTTTTCTGATTCAGCTCAATTCTTCCTCTAAAACCAGGTTCTGAGTCTCTGATGTCAGCAATTATAAATCACTGCAATTAGTAAACATGATTTGATTTTAAAATAATTGGACATAATTTATTCTCCTTGTTAATTTATCATTTCTCTTTCATACATTTTATTCATTGTTAGCTTTCAGTGCCTGCGATGGACTGGTGACCTGTCCAGGGTGAACCCCGCCTCTCGTCTGATGACAGCTGGAGCTGGGCCCCACCGGCCCCCCTCACCACCCTGCAGGGATCAATGTGTTCAGATCATGGATGGAAAGATTTTATGGTAGATTGTCTCCCTTAAGACCTCACTGAAAACAGCTTCATAGTTGATGCCTCAACATCAACTGATTCTATGATATTGCTGACTATTTTTTCTACTTCTAACATAAACAGGTAAAGAAGTAACCTAGAAATGTTTCCCCACCCCAGGCATCCGGTCCCAATCATCATCGGTTCCGATGATGTCACATGCATAGCGAGTCCGCTACGTCTTAAAATTGTAAGTCAGACTTTTTTCTTTGCCATTTGTCTGTACTCTTTAAAATACAAGTGTTCTTTTTTTGTAGGTTTCTGTAAAGTGCAGTGAATGGGAATGTTCTGCCGTTGATCCTCACTGTTCTTAGGAAGGAGAAATGTCAGTATGTTTGCAATAATACTGGAATACTGTGATATTAAATTAAAACAATACTCTGTCCTTGGTTAAATATTTTTCACATTTCCTCTAAAGTGTACCTTGTCAAGAAAACTGGCATAAGGGTATGAGATCTTTCCAGGCACACGCAGAAAAAGATGTATAATGGCTTGGAAGAAATAAAGTAATCCTGTAGTTTGATTAAAAGTTAATTAAGTTGAATAAGTCGGAATAATATGAGTATAAGTAATCACTCAATAACTTTCTGCAAAGAATCTCTGATTAATGATCTGTAATGATTTAACTATGTAATGATTATGTTAATGATTAACAATAAGACAAAAGATGTGATTTATTGTCAATGAATATGAAGTTGTAATCATTTGAAATCAATTCAAATAGGATGAATGTGTTTAATGAGTTATAATAAATAATAGTGAGTTATAGGAAAAGAGAGGAATGCAGTACAGCCCTGAAACAGGAAATGTCGCAAGCAGTTCTGAACAGATGGCCAAAGCGGCAGGATGGGTGGTGCGGTGAGTTTGGCTGAGGCAACGGAAAAAGAGGAAGTACGGGAACTTCCACTATGGTCAGCAAAAACAGGTTGGGAAATGTAGGGACTTTTTCATGAGAGACAGCAGATGTGAAGCAAGTCACGTAGACCAAACCTCCCCATACACACATATGGTGAGGAGAGGCATAAAAAGGGGCTGAAAAGAGGAACCAGCTGTTCCCAGTCCGGCGGCGCAGAAGGAGAGACAACTCACAGAGGAGCAGATTGAGCTACGGACCGCACTTCAGAACCACGGGGAAGCTCGGACTTCACACCGCTAAGAAAGGACTGGGTCCCATCGCCCCATCTCTGGTTCTTTATTTGACCGTTGGTCTCGTCTCAACCCAGCACTTTCAAACTCTGCAACAAGACTTGGAGGAAGGACAAAGACCCCTAAGGGATGAAGAACTGGGTCTTGCAAAAGGATTCGGACCCGTTCTGCTTTGTTTCCTTTCTAAGGAGGATTTTTCCACACAAGGCAAAGACCTCAACCAAGGACGCTAGAAATTCCTGTTGCCAAAAGATCCACCATCTTCTGGGTATGAGTTGAATCTGCTCATCGAAATTCCATTTCAGAACGTGCGACTTAAAAGTTAGGGAAAGGAGACAGGGTAGTATGATTGTACATGTAAATTTTATTACACTGTTTTTGAATTATATACGATTGATTATTGATTTGTATGTCGCATACCCCTGCTTAAGCTTGCTTAATAAATTTATACTATAAAATTCTAATGAGGTTGGTGGACATTGGAATTAATAGAGTCATTTAATCTTTGTCCAGTTCTTTTAATTAAGGTAAAACTAATGTACATGATTCCAGTAAATAGGAGGCTTCATAATTTCCTTTGGTGAGATTAAATAATGACCCTGGGACTTACATCTAAGTCACTAAACATAATCTAGCCGGTTCCAAGTGCAAGTTATGATTTAGAAAGTGGGCTACCGTTAACAGAAGTGGTTATTGGAATTATGCAGCTGCGAGGGCTACTCAGCTGATTGTTTCTTAACTGTAAAGGGTCATAACTTCTGGATTGGAGGTAGTTAGAGCTAGACGAATCACTTTCGCCACCAGTTTAAATAGATTATCTCTTATAGAGTACTCTTAGGGTAATACCCAGGACTCAGAGATTTTCCGGACCTGTTAGACGGAGAACTGGTCAGTAGGCAGCCCTGGGGAGTAGTGAGGAGTGGGCGGGGCTGACTATTGCAGGATAACCTTCAACCTATTGTTTCATTGTACTAATTTTCATAAGCATGTTGTCTGCAAATTTTGAATGCATTGACAATTTGTACAATTCTGTACAAGTACATATTGGCAATGTACTCTTGAAAAATGTAAATGTATTTAAAATAAAATGTGATTTGTTATGCATGCCTGCATCCAACTCTATGACCATTCGTGACGCCAACATTCACCATCCGACCCGATGGAACTGGAGAGGTTCTGAAGGAGGAGTGGCAGAGGATCCCCAAATCCAGCTGTGAAAAACCAGTTGCATCATTTCCAAGAAGACTCATGGCTGTACAAGCTAAAAAGGGGTTTCTACTGAGCAAAAGGTCTGAATACTTATGACCATGTGATGTTTCAGTTTTTCTTTTTTTTTTTTATAAATTTACAAAGCTTTCTACAATTCTGTATGTTTTCTGTCAAGAGGGGATGCTGAGTATACATTAATGAGAAATAATATGAACTTTTCTGAGATTAGCAAATGGCTGCAATGAAACAGAGTGAGAAATTTAAAGGGGTATGAATACGTTTCATTCATTAATTCACCAGGGACTTTGATTTTGCTCATTAAAACAAAATCAGAGTAAAGGAAAAACATGGATATTTGAAATGTCCGTGATTGTATTCAGTGACTCAAATATAAAATACATAAAACAGCTTTCCTAGCAAGTTGGCAAACAGCTGTGGAAATTATTGCTGTGATTCAACCAACAATTTTCTGATTTTCTAATGAGCAAACATTTAAAACCAGAAAGACTCGGAAATGGAGCGATGGTCAGAAAGAGGTCAAGTTTTCCATATTAAAGAAAGTCCATAAAGTAACGCATTTGATCCACAATGTCTGATTCAATCTGGATTTTCTACTGATAAAAGCCCAGAGAAATCCTCTCTGATCAATAAATTATTGACTTCATATTGAAATATTTTCCATCCACCAATCAGGAACCCAGATATCTCAGCCGGGCCACAAACACTCAGAACCTACTGGTACCAGTTTGACTCCACTATGAAACTGGGAGCAAACTCAGCTTGTTGTCTGGGTTACAGATGAAAACTCAGAGAAAATCAGAGTTCCTGATTGAAACCAGGTGCTGCAGCTCTGCATCATAACCAGAACCAGAACCAGAACCAGGCCCAGTTCTGGTTCTGTCCAGCAGCTCAAAGAGAGAAAACCCAGTCAGGACTGGAAACCAGAAGAATGTGGAGTTAAAACTCACCTGATCAGATCTTTGCTTCTCCTTCTGTTCACACAAACCGAGTCGGAACGAACTGGACCCGATTCTCCAGAACTTGAACCGGACCCACCTGTGGCTCCGCCCCCTCTCACAGCAGAGGTGTGTTGCTAATGAGAAGAATCCTGTCTGATCATCACTACCAGGAAATAAATGGAAAATAACAACCAGTTCACATTTCAGTTTATAGCTTATTTATGTTTAAACATTTCAAGATTTTTTTTCCATTACTATTTCATTAAATTAATAAAGATTTTCAAGTTGATCAGATTCAGTTTTATCTATAAAGACTTTTATAAAATAGCCAAAGCTGCACCAAGTTTCTGCTCAGCAACACAATAAACCACTAATAACAGTTTCTGCTTGTTCTAATCCTCAGCGCTCACGTAGCAGAGCTCACTTCCTCTGACTCCCCAGAGGATCCATCACTCTGCGTCTCTGAGGTCTGAGTCCGGGTCCAGAAAATTATCTTTACACCCGTCTGGCCCCCCGGCACTGCAGAACAGGACATTACCTGTCCAGATCGCTACAAAAACCTTTTACAAAAAAACAGAAATATAAAATACAGCGGACCTAATTCAAACCTCAGACTGAAGAACTTTTGGCCTCCAACTCGCTTAAACTTAAACATTTAAACTCTTTTAAACACCAGATCTCTCTGTGCTAAAGCTCTATTAATTAATGATTTCATCACTGAGCATAATATCAATGTTATGTTTCTGACAGAAACATGGTTGAATGACAATAACGAACCGATCGTACCTCCTAACTACAATTTCTTAAGTGAGAATAGAAAACATAAAAAAGGAGGAGGTGTGGCCTCAATATTTAAGAATATACCATACCATACCAACTTTATTTATGAAGCACTTTATACACCGACAGGACCAAAGTGCTATACACAATCATAAAATACAATGCGATTATAAAATAGAAAAGATTGAAACATAAAATACATATAAAACAAAGTGAAACCTCTCAGATTGTGCCAAAAGCCAAAGAAAAAAGATCCTAAAACCAGGAAGACAGAGCACATAACACCAGTTTTATAGTCCCTCCACTGGCTCCCTGTAGCTCAAAGAATAGACTTTAAAATACCGTTGTTAGTTTACAAATCACTGAACGGCTCAATACATTAAAGATCCGCTGTTGTCGTATCAACCTTCCAGACCTCTCAGGTCTTCCGGTTCTGGTCTGCTCTGCATCCCCAGAACCAGAACCAAACGAGGAGAAGCAGCTTTCAGCATCTATTCACCACAAATTTGGAACAAACTTCCAGAAAACTGTAAAACAGCTGAAACACTGACTTCCTTTAAATCTCCACTAAAAACCCACTTGTTTAGGATTGTAACGAGTAACTCAATTAAGACCTGAACATAACGTTTATTCATCCAGATCCCCTCAAATCATTTACAAATTACAACTTGCACATTTACATTCTACTCTCTGTACTCCAACACAATCAACAGCTTTTAAATACAGAAAATGATGACAAAAAAAATACATTTTCTGTCACTGCTATCCGTTCTAGTCTCAATAGAAATGAACAGCTGCACATTATTTCGCTGGCAAACATGTCAAAAACTATTCTTCACGCACCAACATCCCATAATATATCCCTCAGGCGGGTTTGGACGCAGCGGTCAGCTTCTTCCGGCGCAACATCCACTCCGAGGGCCTTCAGGACGTCCACCACCGCTGTGGCCCCGCAGGCCGACGCTCCGATCTGCTGGGTCTGCCTCTCCAGAGCCTCCTGGATGGACCACAGCATGGCGGCAGCCGCCTCTTCCTCCTCCTGGTCCTCCGGCTCTGCCTCCATCCGAGCGCTCCACCTGCGGAGAAACGACCGACTTGCTCTAATTTTAAATAAAATTAAGCGGCACTGTTAGTTATAAAGCGAAAACAGCGACACCTACTGTCGTTTCTGTAAAATATTTCAATCCGTTCGGCTTTTGCTCCGTTTCACTTGATATTTTTCTCCACTTTTCGCCAGAATGACAACCACCAGCTGACTACAACAACAATGCTCAGTGAGCATGCGCACTGTACAAGGTAACGTGCTCGCTACTTCTATTCCAAGAGAGAAGAGAAACAGCGCGGCCGCTAGCGCACCCTAGTGGTGTGAGGTCACAACTGCATCCTTACAGAAACATTTTCTACATCCAGGAATACTGATTTTATATTTCATTCATTAATTTAATCCGAGTTATATTTGATCTAAGGGCAGCGTTATAGTTTTGTTCAATAACCCACACAGTAAAAGTGTAAACTTTGTCAATTTTTTTGGTAAATAATGAGATTTTTATGCACACTTACGCTAAAACATTACATAAAAGTCAATTAAAAGTGTAAACCCTGTATAAAAAGTGTCATTTCATGACAACATTTATAAAGAATCCTATGTCCTTTTTACGTGCACCCCTTCAAATAAAGTCTTACCAAATTTACTTCCTTGCAACCACATTGTTTTAAATAATATCACACCCTGCTTAGTTGTTTATGCTGTGGATTAATTTCACATTGTAAATAAAACATCAGCAAAACACTCACCTGATCCAGACGCTGCTCCTCTTCTTCTTCTTTTTTGGCGGTTGGCAAGCAACTTATTGATGTGCATTACCGCCATGAACTGGAATGGAGTGTGGATCGGGATGCTACATATATATTACTCCCAAGCCCCCCCAAAAAAGAAAAAGAAAAGAAACCTTATATCCTATCAATTTCGCTTTCTTAAGATAATTGATTAAATAACAAAAATATACAGACTCTGCTCTGCTGCTGCACGGAGTCTGAACCGGTTCTGATCCAAACCTGACTAGAGCTGACACACCTGAGGCTCCGCCCCCTGACCCAGCTGACAATAAACACCTTTATTTTCATGTTTTCCTTTGTATGAGTTGAGCTGTAAAACTTTAGGTCACATTTGAACTTTTTCAGGTTTTTCTCAGTTTTCTGCTCATTTCCAACCAACATTTTATTGCAGGAAATCATTTCAGGAAGGAACCAGAAGATTCAGGAGTCTGGGAGATGTGACTGTAACCGACCTGGACACTGAGGCCCCAGAGCGCCCCCTGCAGGATCTGCTGCAACCATTAACCAGACAGAAATGGCAGTTTTATACAAGTTATATTCTAATTCAATAGCTGATTTAATTAAACAAGTTTTGATTGAAAAGATTCTCATCTGTTTTATTAAAAAAAACATCTTCAGTCTGAATACTGCAAAAAATAAACTGCTGGCTAAATTAGTAGCTTAAAGCTGAAATCAACTTGAGATGTTTCTGCTTTTACTAATTTAAGCTGTGGAAACTAAATGTGAAAACTTATAATACAGCAAAAATGGCATGGAGGATTAACATGAAGGTTTAGTTATTATATGTGTACACAGTCAGCTGCATAAAAAATACACAAAGATTCTTTAAAAACTTTATTTGGTCGTTAACATCCAGCAACCCCACATTGCATTAGAAAGAATTATGAAAATCAAACATGAACCAATCAGCACATTATCCCAAAACAAAAAGAACTGCTCTTCGGGGCCCCTGGTGGACGCGGTAGGTACCGCACGCTTCGCAAGTTTTAAACCTTAAAGTTTGAACTCGGCATGGGAAGGGACGAGATTCTCCACGGTACAACCTTGAATATCACATTTTACAAAAAACGAATCTTTAAGAATATCTCGGCAGGTAAGCGTTTCTCGGCAAAAAACACATGCCCAAGGCATAAAAAACTAAGCCTAAAGGCCAATAACAGGCACCTTGGTGGAGCTGATTTTTATTCATTTTTTGTAACAATTCCTGTCATATCAAAAACACACAATTTCACTATGAAGTGATTTGTGCTCACAATATATACAGTATTTGATAATGTATGTAGAAATTATTTTATCGATAAGAAAAAAAAAAAAAAATGCTCTTCGGCGCCCCTGG